>NC_135863.1:572231-597231 GCF_031162955.1 Sander vitreus
CTCAGAATAGTAAAATAAGATGCTCATTCCAATGTTAAAAAGTCAATAGCAGACTGATATACAGTATATATACCAGCCCAGTCTCATGGCAGTTCGTGAAATGGTCACATTATTTAATCTATTGATACGTGTTCACGGGGACGTTTTTCTCGTTTTTTTCGTGGTGGCCAGCACGAAAAAGCGAAGTAATGTATTTCAATGGGAAGCATATTTTGTGGTCACAGTACAAAAATGGTAGGGAGTAGTACGAAAAGCCGAAAATCCGCGTGGGGAGGTGGGTCAAACAATATTGGACTTTCACCCGGGTGACCGAGAAACGAGAAAAACGTCCCCAATTAAAAATTACGTGACATTTACACAAACTGCCGTGAGATCGGGTTGTATATACACATTTTTTAAACTTCTCATTTTCCAAGTGGATTCGGCACACTGTAAATAAATAGCACACATTGGAATTCAACTCGTTAACATACTGACGCTTGTTCAGTGGCTCAACCAACACAAGACAAGATTTTTTTTGGGGGGCATTTCAGGCCTTTATTTTTATAGGACAGCTGAAGATATGAAAGGAAAGAGAGAGGGGGAATGACATGTAGCAAAGGGCCGGAGGTTGGCGTCAAACCCCGACCGCTGCGGCGAGGAGTGAACCTCTACATATGGGAGCGCGCTCTGCAAGGTGAGCTACCCAGGCGCCCAAACAACACAAGACTTTCACCCAGGGGACCGGTGTTGTTGTCCCGTTATTGTCCCGCGTGTCACTGAAACGTACATTTTTTAACCCCACCTACCATTCCTAAACCTAACTGTCCCGTTCTGGTCCCGCGTGTCAGTTTAAACGTACGTCCTGACCCAGGGCGTCAAATATTGACGCCAAGAGTCACAACCAAGCGCGTTGAAAAATTGTGCCAAGGGGCTAGACGCTAACGGAGACTTTTCGTGTCGCCAAACGCCAAAGGGACCAAGCGTCACGTTAGAGTTGCCCCTTCTCCAACTTGGCCCTTGGCCCAGAGAAAATTTGTACACACCTCTGCAGTTGACACACACACACACACACACACACACACACACACACACAAGGTGATTGTCAGTCATATCTATTACCAATTCCATGACCACGGGTTTGATTTTCAGCAATAAGACAGTACGTGTAATGACAGCATTAAGGCTTGTTCTGCATATATAGAGTTTCAAGGAAAACGAAGACAGATGCTTCTCCCTCGCTGCTCTTACACGTCAACACAAGTAAGGCAAAAACACATTCCTGGTGGCTACGCTGGCTGTGTTTAGCCCTGTCTGTGTGTGTTCTGCCCCGGCACTCGAAGGGCCTAAATAAAAGGCGATGCTGGATGTCTGACTCAAAGCCGAGGCTCCTTGCCATCGTCAGCCGGTAACGTGAGTAATGAGCTCTGTCAGACACTGGCGGCTGACTGATGTTTTCCACCGCAGACCAACCTCCCTGAGAGCTGACGGCAGACGCATGCTAACGACAGATCCGTGCATGCAAATGGCGGCGTTTCTGACCGGCCCCTATAGAGGAAGGTGATGAGATGATTGGCGTGATACGCCCACGAACTTCTCAGCTCCAGGTCACAAGCTGGAGTACTGAGATTTGGTACTGTGTGTCCTTTGGTAGAGATTACAACACAAGGGAGTGAGCCGGCTTTCAGGACAAGCAATGTGTACACCACAAGTTCACTAACAATGTTACACCAGTAAGACTGAACTTCTTCAACAATTTCAACTTGCAACTGTCAAACCCTGTTGTAAAATCATTATGTGTTAATGTGACTTGAGTGGTTTGGAATTGCAATTTTGGGGAAACTGGGAACACGTTAAACCTCTGAGAGAGTACAGAAGTGTTACTGAACATTTTGAGGTTTGTTTTTTGTCAAATGACTTGACAAGAGCACGGCCGCGACTCCATTTACACAACGTGTTGCGGGAACTATATCAAGTCTTTACACCAATGTGTTTTCAATTTATCATTGAGGATCTGACTTTCACACATTATAATCTTGTGAACTTAAAGCATTTTTGGCTCTGGATTGGAGTCTATTAAAAAGTTCTTTTTGTGGGATTTTAGCATTAAGAACCAATTAAGTAAAGCAAATGTCCTGAAGCAGCCATGGTTGCATTGGCACACAGCTCTTCTAGTATTTCACAGTTCATCATGTAGCTCACATCCTGGTGGAGCAACAATGTTGTGACAGATCTTTTTCCCCCTTCAAGGATGAAACTTACAAATTTCATCTCTCAGCCAACTGTGACCCAAACTAACGACAGCTCATTTATACTCTTGCCATGTGGGAAGCCATCGGACGCGTACTAATAGCCTATTTTGATCCGCAGTTCGAAAAATAATGACACAGTGGAATGAAAAGCACATCGTCATGATTCAGTATGAAGGCCTGGCATTGTTCCATTTTGCCCCACAGCTCGAGTTTAGGAAATGAAATGGAAAGAAAATGCCTCCCTTTTTCAGTTTTTTTTACGGTGAGTGATTGTTTCCCTCGGCGTGCTCGTGGACATTTAAAGAGAAGAAACCAAACAAACAAAAAGAGCATTTAAAAAAAACAACTTAAAAGGACACGCCCTTTTGTGTTTCTAACACATTAAGGAAAACCTCAAGGCCAGTCGTAAAATAAAAATACATCTTTCTCTCTCGGCCATAAAATAAAACAAGATTGTCTGCCTCCGCAACAAAAAAAACACACAGGCAGCACTTTTCTCTCTGTTTTCCTCTGCGAAGAATGGTTGTAAATGTGTAATTACATTAATAAAATAGTCCCGGGTAGTAAACCGCTGCCTCCGAGGATGCTTGATTGCACAAAGTGTGTGTTTGTGCATGGATGCATTTTTGTGCGTGCAAGCAAGATGTATGCAGAGGTAGGTGCGTGCAGCGGTGTGTGGTTACGGGTTAGCGTATTAAAAAAACAAAATGGCAACACAGGCTTTAAATGTTCCCCAATCCTGAGGGCAAGGCGCTCACACAGTATTACCTCTGGCGGTTAGTTAGCGAGCTGAGGTGGGGGCGGCGTGGCATTAGGCTTCGGTACATGGTGCCAGTTTCTGCCATTATAAAGGCATTAAAAAGCTCCTCATTAAACTATTTTGGGCACAGGGGTTTGGAGAGGCACTGGCTGCCAGTGATTCTGTGCCAGGGCACCTCTATGTCACCGGTGGCTCGAGGGATATAATTACAAACACATGCTTATTAATGGGGCTCCAGAGGACCTGTGTGATGAGAGAAAAGAGGCTGAAAGAGAGAGAGAGAGAGAGAGCTGCAACAGTTTGCAAATAAGGTCACGTTCACACTAATGCAGATGAATGCACAGTAGGCATCATAGAGTTGTTATAGTAAACTACAACTAAAAGAAACAGTGAACAATATTGTTTGTAAACTGAAAAAACTAAAACCTTCAAGAAACTCTAAAATTAAAGTGAAAGTATATTGGCAGGGTAAGAAACAAATAAAAATGAAATCAAAAGTTTCAGGTTTTTTTTTTTTACAGAAATTGAACGGAGTTGACATTCTAGCAACTGCTTCACATCGGAGCCCAAAGTATCAATGTGGAGGAAGGTAGATAGTTAGATAAAGGGCCCTATTTTAACGATATCAGCGCACGGCGTGACGCGCCTGGTGCAGGTGTGTTTAGGGCGTGTCCAAATCCACTTTTGTTAGTTTGACGGCGGAAAAAAGGGTCCGTGTGCTGGGTGCATGGTTCAAAAGGGTTGGACTTAGTGTCTTCATTAATCAGAGGTGTGTTTTGGGCGTAACATGCAATCAACCAATCAGAGATCATCTCCCATTCCCTTTAAAAGCCAGGCGCGTTTGGACCTTGGAGCATTGCTGTTATGATGGAGGATTTGCACCGTAATATTTGTATTTGTAATCTTCTGCATGTGTGTGTGCTGCTGTGCGTCCCTGTGTGTGTAACAAGCATAGTGTGCACGTGCTGTGCACGAGCCTAGGAGCATTTTACTAATGCTCTGTTAAAATAACAATGAAATGCTGCGTTATTGACTTCAGACCAGGTTTTTGTTGGTCAGTGGTACGATCACTTCCCGCTGCCTCAAGATAACAATACTCCCAGAATGCACCTGAACACACCTCCCTGTAAGACCAGCACGCCCATGGGCCACAGATGGGCGCAGATGCATTTGCTATTTAAACGACGCGGGCGCTGGACGGGAAGCAGGATTCTACTTCATAATACTATTATTATATCATAATGACCAAATCATGAAAATATTCTACTAAAGCTTTGGGTAAGAGAGAGAGAGAGAGAGAGAGAGAGAGAGAGAGAGAGAGAGAGCGAGAGAGAGACAGAGAGAGAGACAGAGAGAGACAGAGAGAGAGAGAGAGACAGAGAGAGAGACAGAGAGACATAGAGAGAGACAGAGAGAGAGACAGAGAGACAGAGAGAGAGAGAGATAGAGAGAGAGATGGATGTGCTCAGAGCAGACAGCTGATATGAATAACCTGATTTCTCTGTGCCAACATCATATCCCCAATATGATCAAAAAGCCTCATGACCTCAATATGCATGTCCATGTTAACAAACTGTAATGTTTGATTCAAACATCATGCTAGCTCCATCTGTGGATTTAGCAATACCAGTTTATCTGTTAAATATTTCATGCATTGTTATCATTAGGTGCGTTGCATGTCTCACAGGAAAAAAAGAGGATTACGGCTGCCGGCGCCACTGTGTACCAACCTACCCTAACCTAAGAAGGGTTTGTGGTATGTAACACTTGTGCTTTATATTTGTGGTACACCTAAAATGGCATGTGGCCCCAGCCTGGCCCCTCCATTTGTAACGGACTAGAACCGCCACTGTGCTGATGTGACCTGCGCTGACTCCATCGCATGCCTTCACTCAGCAGGACCTGTACATATTAATAGAGATACATTTAAAGATGCCCTTAATGTGTCAGAGCCCTTTTTTTCCCACACTGCATTTTCACATTGTTTTCTAGAAGCACCAAACAGCTAAAGCTCCTTTTTACTTCCACCAGCATCTGGTACAAACATGGTGCGTTCCTTTTCTCGGTGTCTCAGCAGGATGAAGCTTTGTTCTGTCTCTGTGATCTTATTCAGTTCATAAATGCAGCCAATCACACAATACAGGTGTTGTCAATAACGTTGTGTTGTTGACTATCAAACATCAGCAAAGCTCATCCAAACATGTTTGTGTGTTCATACCTAAATCACAAAAAAATTGCTAATTTTGCAAATGCATAGCAAAACAACCCATATGAGCATTTTGCTGATCTTTGGCTAGTCTGGATGTAAACAGTTTATTTGCAGACACCGCCAGATGTCCCGCACCTTCCGCTCTCTGTGTGTTGTCGTACTTAAAATCCCTTCGCCTCAGGAAACGGGGTCAGCCCTATGTTCCCTCAGCCCTATGTTCCCACATTTCTAGGACATTTTCAAAATGAGGTCTTGTGTTCCTACATTTCCCTTCAGTTTAAGCCCTATCCTCCCACAACATGTTTTAGAGTTAGGGTTAGGGGGATAAAATCTGATACAAATGTATGAAAAAGGAAATGGGAAGTGGGAACATAGGGCCTAATTTTGAAAATAAATCTTAGAAATGTGGGAACATAGGGCTGTGGGAACATAGGGCTGAGGGAACATAGGGCTGAGGGAACATAGGGCTGAGGGAACATAGGGCTGTGGGAACATAGGGCTGAGGGAACATAGGGCTGTGGGACCATAGGGCTGAGGGAACATAGGGCTGTGGGAACATAGGGCTGAGGGAACATAGGGCTGTGGGACCATAGGGCTGAGGGAACATAGGGCTGTGGGACCATAGGGCTGTGGGAACATAGGCACGCTCCACAGCAAACAACAACAAACTTCGAGCTAGCGAGCTACACGCTGAAAATGGCAACTTTTGAAGAAAATTTAGATGGTGCAACAGGGCAGGCCTGCTTGGTTCTTTAGGGGAATGATTGTAAAGATTTATAAATAATATGTTTAGGTCATTTCCTCTCTAACTGGGACGTTTTGGGACCGATTGGTGGGATTGCTGTGGACGAAGTACACACGGAGATACGCTGGTATGTATCCAGCTAATTTAAATAGCTGAAACGCCCCCGGAGCGCCCCCTTCTCTCAGGAAGCGAAATTACGAATTCCACTACAGCCACGCCAGGACCCGTCCTACGAAGCAGCTCGATTGTTTTGATAGGACCTGTACAAATGGGGTTACGTTACCTTGGGTAAGCATGGACTGGCCTGGCCAATAAATGCTATTGAAGGGCGGGTCTTGGCGTGGCCATAGTGGGATTCATAATATCGCTCCCGGGAAACATACCACGAGGTAAAAATGCCAATAGGGAAGGGGAAATGACATCATACCCATTATGCCTTGCGAAACTCTTTGCGATTGGTCGATGTAACGCTCCCAGAAACGCCCAATGGCCGTTCTTGTGTCATGATGGGAACGCCCAAGCTGCAGCTGGACCCTCCTCCACGTTACTGTATTGTGTCAACAGTCACAATACATTTAATATTGTATGTGGCGTTTTCTTTTGTGGTGTGCAAATGTTCCACCAAAACAAGCCACCGTCGCTGCGTCCGGAGCTTAGCGCCGCCCAAGACGATTGTGATTGGTTTAAAGAAATGCAAACAACCCAGAGCAGGTTTTTTTCTTCCAATCCCAGAATGCATCTGTGGTGTAGCCAGAACTAGAGCTGGCAATGCGAGACTACCCTCAAGTTAAATTCATTATTTGCAGGCATTTAAAATCATTGTTTCATTTGATGACTTTGCTGGCCTGGCATTTGGCCAAAGGTCAAGTGACCTTGCCTCTTAAAATGAAATGAATGATGAAATTCCAGGCCTGATCAGGAGTATTTGATTGGCATACATAATAAGTAATGGTTGTGTAGCTCTGGCATGCGCTGTGGTGGAAAAGCAGAGTGTTGCGTAACGTTTGAAGTGCCTGATAATGATGATGATAGGAAAGAAAGTGGGCATGAAGGGGCAGCCCTGCCAACCTCACCATGGCAACCCCTCGTGTTTACGTTAAATGCGGGGCATGGGATGGCGCCGGGACTCTGATGTGGTGCCGTGGTAATCATGTCACCGAGAGACAGAGACAGACTCAGAGAGGGAGAAGCTCTTTGAGAAATGATCAACACCAACAAACGCACTGATGAAAGAGTTTGGCCACAGATTCAAACGCCTCATTTCGTGAATAAATTTAGACGGGCGTTAAGAATAACCGCTGTGGTGGCGACAGCAGATACATTTACGAGGCTGTAACTCAAATTAGATAAACAACGGGCAGAAATCAAATGACTCGACTGCCTATTGTGCTCGAGCGTCTGCTGCTCCCTGTGAAGATGGCAGAGACTGTTTAAAGCTGATCACATGAAGGGATCAGAGTCTCATATGATAACTGAACATCAGTTGACTTTACATCACATACAGTAACTGTGTAAGAGGCAAACAGCTGCTATCTAGCCACTCGTGTTTTCACTTTACAAGGTTCCTTTATTCTTAGTCTATATCGACGACGTTTTATTTCAACCCAGTCTCACGGCAGTTCGTGAAATGGTCACGTAATTTAATCTATTGATTCGTGTACACGGACACGTTTATCTCGGTTTCTTCATGATGGTCAGCACGTTTTTTAAACTAATGTATTTCAATGCAAAGCATCTTTTGTAATCACAGCACCATTCTTTCTGCCAGTCGGGCTGCAGCAGAGAAGCTGTATACAGCTTTGCTATTATTGGTATTTTTAGCCCTATAACTGCTGTTTCAGCTACAATGGGGCGGTTGGGTTTAGGAAAACAAGAATGGGACGGTTGGGTTTAGGAAATGTGACGTGGGACACAAACCCAGGTCTCCTAGGTGAAAGTCCTGTGTTGTTTGACCAACCTCCCTATGAGGATTTTCTGGCTTTCATACTACTCACTAAAGAATCATGCTGTGATCACAAAAGATGCTTCCTATTGAAATACATTACGAAAAAAACGAGATAAACGTGTCCGTGCACACGAATCAATAGATTAAATTACGTGACCATTTCAGGAACTGCCGTGAGACTGGGCTGTTTATTTCCGGGATTGCTCCGGTGCCACCAGAATGTCCGCCGGATGTCCCTTATTTCGGCCGGATGTCCGTCCCCTTCCTCTTTCTCTGTGTTGGCGTTCTAACCTCTGGTGGATTTGTGAGGACTATGGTTAACTGCTCCTCAGATCTCTGCAGGGTAAATCCAGACAGCTAGCTAGACTATCTGTCCAATCTGAGTTTTCTGTTGCACGACTAAAACAACCTTTGAACGTACACGTTCCACCAAAACAAGTTCCTTCCTGAGGCTATATTGCCGAGGCACCGTCATTGTGTCTGCAGCGCTGTGGAGGAAGGTCTGACGATGCAAGACTACTTCATTCTAGTCTGATAATCACACTGAATTGCTCTTTTTTGTGTAACTTTTTTTGCATTTGAAAAAAAACTGAACCACAACCTCATGTTCCACTGTCATTCTGTTGCCATGTTTGTCCTCTGAGCTTTGTCACACTTTTTGCAGCATCCAACACTTAAAGTAAAGACCTTGAAGGAATGTGCACCAGGGGCCATTCTAGGATCAGACCTTTATGGGGGCTCAGCCCCTAATGAAAATGTGACACGGATACAGTGCCTTGCAAAAGTGTTAACCCCCCCTGCTAAATCAGTCATTTTAATGGATACCAATTAATATATGTATTTATTATTATAACAGATGATAAATGCAAAATATTGAACATATGGGGGTCTGGGTAGCTCACTTGGTAGAGAGAACACCATATGCAGAGGTCCTGGCGTCCTCGACGCAGTGGCTCAGGGTCCGAGTCCGACCTGTGGCCATTTGCTGCATGTCTTCCCCCTCTCTCTCCCCCCTGTTCTGTCTATTATAGGCTAAAATGCCTAAATAAATAAAAAATAAATAAAATTGAACAACAAAAAACTACGAAAGTCCCTTTATGGACTACCAGAATCAAATGATAGTGGGATGTAAACAATAAATAAATAAAAAATAAAACTTTCCTTGACTGGGTTACAGGTGCATAGCATTGGCAACGGCGACACAAGATATTAAACCTGTTTCTTTGAACCTGTAATTGTTTGTCCTCTGTCACTAACATAAAAAAGAATTTAAAAAAAATTATTCGGCTGAGCCCCCCTAAAAAGGGTCTAAAATCGCCACTGATGTGCACCCTTGCTGTAATCACACATCCTGTATTTTAACGTGTGCTTTGAGCCCTTCTTTCACGAGTGTGTGTGCTGACATTTTTTTGTGTATGAAACAGTATACTTGGCGAGTCCTTAGAGCGAAGAGGAGTCTATATCAACGACGGTTCATTGATGAGATTGTTCAGGTGCCGCCGGATGTCTTTTACTTTTTGCTTTCTTTATGTTAACTTTAAAGTGCTCATATTATGCTTTTTGGCTTTTCCCCTTTCCTTTATTGTGTTATATATGTTTTTTGTGCATGCTATAGGTTTACAAAGTGAAAAAGCCCAAAGTCCACCCCAAAGGGAGTTACCATCTCCAACAGAAAACACTGTTCACAAACTGCTCCAAACAGCTCTGTTGTAGTCCAGCCTTTACTTCAGAGACAAACGTGGTCACTTTGGAACACACGTTATAATGCTCGCCTAGCTGCTAGCATGGCACGCCCTCATACTCTGCTTCTGACTGGCTAGTAGTCCTTACCTAGGTACTGTCAGGGCACGCCCTCATACTCTGCTTCTGACTGGCTAGTAGTCCTTACCTAGCTACTGTCAGGACACGCCCTCATACTCTGCTTCTGACTGGCTAGTAGTCCTTACCTAGCTACTGCGCATGTGCGACTCCCAACAAAGATGTTCCAGCAGTGAGAGGTCTCACTCTGTAGCTAAAACAGAGACCTGAACACAGGGTGAAAAGAGGAGCTGCAGCAATGTGCAGTACAACAAAAATATGGTGTTTTTTGAAAATTAAACAATGTAAACCTATTCTAGTACAACCTCTTAATACAATTATGAACCTGTAAATGAGCATAATATAAGTACTTTAAACTCCGGTCAGATCGTGCAACATTAACCAGAACCTCTGACCAAGGTTACAGGTTGAAAATGGCAAGTTTTAACGAAATTTGGATTGTGCAACAAGGCAGCCCGGCTTGGTTCTTTCGGGGAATGATTGTAAAGATTTACAAAGAATATGTTTACGGCATTTACCAATGCCAATAAACCTTCCTCCGCAGCCCTGTGGAGATAGGTCTGGCATTGTAAGACTATTGCCTGGTCCTGTTTGTTTGTGTCTATTGTATGCCTGTGTATCGCTGTGAATATGCGTGCATGTGCTGATCTTTGTAACTGGTTCCCATGGTATCAGACCACCATGTTCCCAGTCCCATCAGTATCAGCTGGCCTGCTGTGGTTTCACGATGCAGCTCAGGAATCTGTCACCCAGAGCAAAAAAGCGTTGGGATGTTTAGAGTCAGGCCCACAAAATGTGGAGCTGGTTTCTGAGGGAAATAGCTCGGCGACTCCGTCCCTGGATCTGATTAACTGTGTGCTTGTGGGAGGATGTCTTGATCAGTGTGTGTGTGTGTGTGTGTGTGTGTGTGTGTGTGTGTGTGTGTGTGTGTGTGTGTGTGTGTGTGTGTGTGCGTGTTTAAATTTACATCATACCCCTCCAGTTTACCATCTCCTCAGATACCCTTTACTTTTGTTCATTAAGAAGCAGCTGTGGAAGACGTACTTCTTTACGGAAACTATACGACTGTAAAAACACTCAGTTTGCCTTAAAATAAATCCCTTTCAGATTTATTCATTTTTTTAACAAAGTTAGATAGTTTTGTTTTTTCCAATTTGTGGTGGACCATTTAGGAAGGATGTAAGAAAAGAAGTTATATTAAAGAATAATGTTGTAAACACGTCGTTAGCGTTGTGAAACTGTTGCAGACGTTACCTTAGACCTTCCTCCACAGCGCTGAAGAGGAAGGTCTGTTGAGTCCACACAGCATTCTGGGATGGGAGAAAAATGTGCTCTGGTTTATTGGCATTTCTTTAAACCAATCACAATCGTCTTGGTTACGTTAGGTGACAAGGCGTCACCTAACGTAACCGAACGTGGTGCAGAATGTGACGTAGCTTCATTTGTTCAGTTTGTTCCATAAATAAAATAAAAAACCTTGCAGTTTACTTTCATTTTTTGACGATTTAAAGGGACATGACCCCCAGTCTACTGGGTAAAAGTCCTGTGTTTGTTTGCGCTCTTAAGGTTGTGACACACCAACCAGACGGCCGACCGTCGGCAGAAAAGGCAGTTAGACTGATCAGTCTCCCCGAGTTGGTCAAAAAAATGCCTCAGAACACCAAAGAGACGAGACGTAATACGTCTCCATAACAGCAGGCGGCACTAATCTGTATTGTCGCCCAAAAATGAAAACCGGCAGCTGATTGGATGCGTCACGTTGGTCTGTTTTCTCCGGAAATTCAAAGCCAGACTGTCATGGCGTCTCGTTCAGAATACGATCTCATATTGGACTAAAATAGTTCACCGAAACGTGTTTCTGGAAAAATTTGAAGAGAGAAATAGGCCGTGCAGCTGCTGAATCTGTCTTCATTTCAGATCAACAAAGGTCAGTTTAAAAGATTTTCGTCAGATTTTGAGAGACTTAGTCACGCTCATCCCGCTCCCTGTTTCCTGGTTAGCTCTCCACCAATCAGATGGGTCATTTGAGTCTGAGTCAGTGCCCGCCTTCCAATTATACATGTCAAATCGGCCAAAATGAAGGCCGACGGCCCCTCGGACGGACGACGGCACGGAACACACCGAACAGACTCGAGTCACCGACCTCGCCAGACTGTCCGACGGCCGATTATCAGCTTGGTGTATATCGGGCTTTATACTTCGTCACATTACTTTGTGCTTTGTTTTCGTAATAACTACTACGGCCACTAGAGGGCGCTGCCACTATAACCGTGAAGATGCAGCTTTAACAAAATTTTTCGGGGGAGGACAGTTTCTTTTCACAGCCACATGCACATGCATGTTCTGAACATTGAGAAGGCCTACAGAACCATTAGAGAAAGTGAGGACCTTTTGTACTGTGAATATTTGGGGGAAATGATGATGGTGATGGGGAAAGCGAGGACATATTGTCATGTCCTCTTAGGGTTAGGGAATGAATGATGTTTGTGATGGTGGTTGTGGTTTTGTGGTGTTCGTGGGGTTGAGAGTTCATCAGCCATCAAAACTTTCATTCTTTGGATTAACTTCCTGATGTTTCTGCTGATTCTGTGTACGAGAAATCAAAACAAAGTGAAAACACTTTTAAATCCCAGCAGATGTTTCAAAGACAAAACAGCATCGGCTGGCTGCTACTTTTAATAGACGCTTGTTTACAGGAATGCTTTCAATCCGTCTATTTGGAGTTGTCTATAAAATGTATGACCTTGTGTTTCAACCCACAGTTGTATTGCTTTTTTTAATCTCTGATCCAGTGATCCTAATAAAGTCTGATTTAGAAAATAATCAAATCAGGTTTATGTAATTGTTTATGAACAACATGAAAAGGCCTAACAAGGGAAGGTCGTAAATTAGCGTAATCATCACAGCTTTTTTGTGTTTGGAACAATGAGTCATTGTTGCTTTGCATATCCACAAACACGACACATACTTGGGTTTAATGTGATTAACTCAGCTGAGGCTCGGCATTTCTGTGCCATAAATCTCTCTGTGCTCTCAGCTTAGGGCTGCCACAAAAAGCCCAAATCCATGACTCTTCCCCTGCTAATGAAATCAGGTAATAAGGGCGTGGCAATCGGGCCGAGTGAGAGCCTGTATACAGCCCGAGACTACCAGAAACTCCAGGGGAGATGGGGCAATGCGGTTCACAATGTACCTATGCCAGAGGCTAATAGGCGTTCACTCTCTCCCTCTCTGCTTGATTGGGACCAGATGTGTGTGCGTTACACTCTGGGAAATGGCTGAGATGAGAGACAGCGAGGCCGCCAGAGCCACAATAAATTCGTGGAACGGCTAATGAATAAAACAACAGCGGATTAAATGTGCCATGGCTAAAAATAATTTGATTAAGAATCCGATTCGGCGGCCAAATTGTTGGAGGCCATGCTGGAGACAGCTGCGTCTTTATTTGAGCTCTGGTGTGCGAGAGAGACCGCATTTTCCCTCCTAACGAGCTTCTACGAGACTTCGATCGCGGTCTTTTTTATGGGGATTTCTGGGCAAAAGCTCGAGGCCCTAATGAATCAGTTGTCATCACATGTGATTGCCTGTTTTAAAAAGTCCCAAACTTTCTGACTCCGTTTAGTCAGGTTCAGCCAGGGTCAATCCAAAGTCAAAACACTCCCCCGTCTTCGGCCAATAACCTGCGTTCATCGACAAGTGTCTCCAGCTCCCTGTCAGTTTCATTAATCACACAACTCAGGCAAGGCACAAGCCTTTTTTGGGGGGCCCTCTGCGGGCCTTTATAACTGCCAACCCCCCCCCAAAAAAAAGATGAAATGTGTCCATCTTCTTATCAGACTCTCAGCAAGAAACCAAACAAGCATTGTGTATTCCCCATATTTCCCTTTAAAAGCAGAACAGAGTAGCCTAAAGAGTTTATGTTTGCAGTTTGTTTGAGATCCCTGTGATGGATGAAGGGTCTGTATGTTTTGGGCCGGCTTCTTATTTCCACTTCTAGTTCTTCCCTTGTGTCCTTTTGTTCTACTCCTGCCCTCATCTTCACTCTGTCTTAGCGTCTGTCTTCTCTAACTGCTTGTATTTTTCATCGCAACACAAACTGACAGCCCGACTCCCCTCCTGTCTCTCACCCGTCCGCCCCGCTCGCTGCCAAGGCTGCAGCCGCAGGGGGTTCGGCTCCCGGGACGAGCCTGGACGTCAGACTGTTGAAAAAGGCGCTGAAAAAGAACCTGAACGCTTGTCCAAAGAGCTCACCGGTGCGTACACAAGGGAAGCAGGTGAGACAGGGAGGCATTGTTTGGTCCTGTTACAGGTGAGACTCCTCAGAGTCTGCAGCACAGACTTCTCTTCAGATGGATCAGGGACGCTCTCCAAGAACATCAAGAAGGCTTGGCAGGAGGTTGGCACGACGCGGACGGAAAGCCAAGTCTGGAGGAAATGTTAATGATGGAGGATGGAGCTCAGGTGCTCCATCTTTAGCAGAATGACGTGATGATATCTGTAGTTTTGTGTATGTTGTTAACCTCCACTGGTGGAGGAAGTATTCAGATTCTTTGCAAATAAAAAAAAGGACTAATAACACACTGTAAAATACTTTTCAATGCACGACTTTTACTTCTAACAGTTACTTCAGTAAAAGTATGTAAGTATCAGGAAAATGTACTTAAAGTATTAAAAGTAAAAGTACACCTCCCATTGTAGAAAGTGTAAAGGATCCAAACAGTTGTGTGTTTAATGGTCTAATCATCTCAGTTGGACTTGTAGGCTGTTATATTGTTGGCTGGTTTACTTTAGAATAAAACATCAGATTTTATAAACTACATGTGTTTTATGTGCAAGTCCTTAAAGCTGCATTGTGTAAGAATTTCTCCCATCTGGCAGTGAAATTGTATATGGCAACCAACTGAATATTACTTTCTAGCCCCTCCCATTCCAAGCGCGTTTCAACTCCTACGGTGGCCGAACCCGAAATGATCTCTTAGTATCTCCATCGTTTACACGCAGCTGTTCTAGCCACTCCAATATTAACTTTGGTCTTGTTGCTTTTTGGTCGCGTTGCCGTCTTAAGTCTCTTTTTCCCTCCTGGCTGGCATTCGTCACGGTGCCACTGAGTCTAAAAATGCGAAAGACGGAGGTACAGTATGTCCCTCTTTGGCTAATGTATTTTAAAGATGGAGACGCAACATCGCGGCCGCCATTCGAGCGACTCGCTCGTATGTATTCTGAATGATTCAGATTCTACACTTACGAGAATACTTTGATTAGTTGGTGGAAGTAATTACACATGAATGAGCACATATTTGTGAAAGAACAAAGGGGTTTTTTGCTAAGAATCAACTCAAAAAATTACACAATGGAGCTTTAAGGTTCTTCAAAGGATGCACTAAACATTAATATTCTCAACATATTTCCATTTCATGCTTTCCTATGTTTGAATATTTCATCCATGGGTTAAAGCAGTGAAAGTGTTGAATGTTGTAGCTACAGATTTGCGGAGCTCTTTGATAAAAATAAACCTGTCCTGACTTGACTGAGTTTAAAAGCTGAACAAATGGAGTGAGAAGAGATCGTGTCACATTCTCAAACAGTGAGAAAAGAAACAACTCACAGGAATAGTTTCCTTAGTAACATTTTGGAGCATTCCTGACGTTTAATTGGAAAAATCAAGAGCTTAAATACAAATCCTGACGAAAGGTTACAAAGAGAAAACAGAGCCACTGAGAGGCCGAAGATGTAACAGATGACGGAACCAAAGTAGCGCTTTCCTTTCGCGAGAAAACAAGGAGGGCAGAGAGAGACACAGGAACACTGTGAGGGTGAGGAGATGGAGAGATAAAGGGAAACAGCGTGCATGATGTAACGCCGCTGTTCAGCGCTGCAAACTGGCTGCAGATGGCGGGACGAGAGGTCAGGGATGGAAATTAAAGAACAAATTCAGAGCAGCAGCTGAAAGGGGAGAGGAGGCACTCTGACTGGGATGAGGGTCAGCGTGGACCCAGCATACAGCTTTTAAAAAAAATAAAAACAGCAATTAGAAGTTCTTACAGGTTCCAGCTCAGAGCCACGGCGACGGCCTGACCCCTAATCATCCTCAATTTGGTTCGGGGCTCTGACTCTCTGATACATGTCTCCTCGGATTGGCTGTTTATTTTTCACAGCGACTTCCTGTTTTGATTGAGCAGCACGGGCTGTGTGTCCTTATGGACAGCAGCCAGGGCAAAAGGTGACGTGCACGTCATCCAGCACATCGAGCAGTCAAAAAAAGAAAGAAAGAAGTATCTTTCAAATGTAGGTGGACACACCTGTCCAATGTTGATAGATAATGATAGGCTCCTTGGTCCTTGATCAGGTTACTACTGTAGGTGGACAGCTTAGAGTTAGCACTGTAGTTTGCGTCAGAGGAGATAAACAAATAGTTTCATCCAGTATCTTTTACATTTTAGCTTGTTTTGTTTTTGGCTTTTTGAAAGAACAAAAAAACAAGACACCATCCTCCCAACTCTTTTAAAGGACAGTCAAATAGAGAGCGGAAGTCACGCCCTTCTACTTCCAGCCAATGGGACCTATCTTTCAAAAAAAAATATGAACGAGAGTCAATGGAGAGATAATAATTATTTTTTTATCGTTTGAGTGGATGGATTACAAATATGATATTCGTCAATTTGAAAGATACTTTTTCAAGCGTACATACAAAATACAAAAGTCTCAGTTTATTGTTAAACTGTTGACGTATAAGACTGCGAAAATACATAATTAGAAAGACTACACACTTCAATGTGCGCATGGATGACGTCTCGCTGTAACGTTACTCAAATGAGCAGAGGATCTTATCTGCTGAAAACACTTCACTGGATCAAACCCATCAGGTGAGATAACGTTACATGTGTTGTGGAACAGAGCTAAGCTAGCTAGCTAGCAAGTTGAGCATCAAGCTAGGTGACGCAAATTGCGCGAGACGAGCAATGTAGTTCACTGAGCGGTTTCACACTAAACTAAGTGGTCATATGACAAACCTACGGCTAACTGAGACTTTCTTCGGTTGAAAAATGATCTTTTAAATTGACGAACATCATATTTGTAATCCATGGCTCAATTCAAACGAGATAAAAAAAAATTTGCCTCTCCCTGTTCACTACCGTTCATATTTTTTCCGAATTAAGGTCCCATGAGGTCCACCGGAAGAGGGGGGGGGGGGGACTTCGCCTCTCTATTGGATTGGGCCCCCCCCCCCCTCGGTGCCCCCCCAATCCACTGGGCTAGAGTGCTGTCAATCTGACAAATTTGATTTCCATTGGATCAGAGTACTGTCACTTTGCTGCCTGTTCTTCCAATCGCTGCCTTTCCATTTGATGAATGGAAATATACTTTAAACACACATTGTACAGCAACTGTGTACTTTGTTGAAATGTTGAGGCCAGTTTAGAAGTAGAAACATACTAAACTCACTGTGGAGCACCTGTTGCTGTAAGAAATAAATTGTGTATTGCACTTTATTTTATTTATTTTACTTTTCCTATTATCTGAAAACTGTGTACAGCCAAGGTTTTCTTTGTTGAAGTTTGAGGCAAGTTTATGGTAAGTGTATTGCATTTTATTTTTATACGGTTCTGTGAAAAAAAATCTTCCCAGCCCTTCGTCACATGACCAATGAATGTTTCCATGATGACTATCCAAATGTTTTGCCTTAAGAGCCCATCAAAAATGCGTGTTGTATTTAGATACACAATTTGTTGAAAATAAAAACAAGTTAAATGAATAATGAATGTTTTATTTAGCAAAATGATTTGTGTTGTTCTATCCTATCCAATATTTCCTATACTTCTTAGCAGATTTCTTATGCTGTATTCTGATAAAATCCCCTGGGCCCCCCTTGACTGATTATTGGTCCCCCTTGTGCCACCCCACTTAAAAAATCCTGGAATCGCCCCTGACGACAGTATGGGTCGATTACGCAAGACGGCCAACAATTATGTTTCTTCTAAGGCGGATACCTCTCATGGCTGTAGTAACAGTAGCTGTAGTATCGCGAGAGCAATCAAGGAAGTGAGGCATAAGCGGACTGGCAATCTGGCAATCTGGCAGTTCTGGCAGTTCTGGCAGTTCTGGCGAATGCCAGAAGGGCCGATGACCTCTTGGGCCGATTTGGCAACACCGGCGTATCACAATAGTTTGACAAAAATATTCAAGACTGTACGGCTGCAGCCTGGAGCCTCCGGTCTGCTACCGTTCTACCTTTCAAAATAAAAGCTTGCGTCTGGTCCGCTATGTCTTTGTAGTTTGGTGTTTAAGTATGTACTAAATGTGTAAGCATTTCCGTTCTATTCTAAGATGGTGCCATGGGAGTTTATTTGAAGGCTTTATGAAGTGTGTATTATTTTATTATGAAAGCCTGTAAGTGCACCTCATGCTGCTGGTGCGATAATCTCACGTGAGCCTGGTTTTTGAAAAAATGTCCCCGTCTGAAATTGGGCCGGTAAGGGACGGAATTGTAAAAGTAAAAGAGCAGTTTGACGTGACAAATTTTTAGCCAATCCCTGATGTTTTATTAAAGCTTTAGTGCGTAACTTTTTGATATTAATAAACGTCCGTTACATTCAAGCCGTCGCCAAATGAGTTGCTACAAAGCTAATTAAGACTATCAGCTCCACACAGCTCTCTCTGGGTTTCTCAGTATGACTATATTCAGAAGATTGTGGCGCCCGGCGACTTTCGTACGCAGAAACTCGATCGACAAAGGTCACTTTGAAAGATTTTCGTCAGATTTTGAGAGGCGGCGAGCCGAGCAGACCGCTACTCATTTGCATAAAGTAGCCTGGATTCAACTGATTCAAAACTTGCCGACGTCCCTGGTCCCTCCGCTTCCGCTTTGTAGTCAAGATGGCGCCCGTTTAGTGCGAGTAGGGTCCATCGTTCCACACTGAACTTTTTGACCGTTTTTAGGGGGTCATCCGTGTACTTTCAGTGCTCTGACTTTTTGTGTTATCTACACAATATACTTAAAACTAAGTGTTTGAAGTGTGCAAGTAGGCGGTTTGAGACACAGCCTAAGTATTTTTGTTGCCTAAACGTGTTTAAAACTGTGCTCGATACATTTAATGGAACGGTCAGCTAACAAAGGTCACAGGATTAAACCGCCACCGTGCAACGTGTAAATAGGACGGTCGTGTGTGTCATTTTGGGAATCTTTTGATATCAACCTATAATGTCATTTTCGTATGGGAATGTGTTGAATCTGTATACTACATATTTGTATCGTCTGTGCCTGGTTACGGTTGTGATGGTGTTGTGTTGATGGCTGGACAACTGCTGGTCAGTGAAGGGTTTAGTATTTTTGGAACAAAGTTTCTGAATTCATCCCAAACTGACCTGATGTACAGAAAACTGCTGAATGTTTAATCAGGTTTCTACAAAGTGTGATCTTAAACATCCCCTCGCCGTTAGCGCCATGCACAAGACACTCAATGGTGTTTTAAGCCCCCAACGTCGACTTCAAGGCACCTAACCCTAACCTTAACCCTAGATCGATTTTTTGCCGAGGCATTTATTTTCATAACTCTATACATATAATTTTTATTTATTTTGTAATGTCTCCAGGAGAGAGGCCAGGGCAGGTGTGGAGATTACCTTTTTAATTCCTAGTTGCAGTAAACAATACATCCACAGAGTCACATTTTCATTTTTCTATCCCACCCACCCCAGAGACCCTTACATCTTAATAACAACAGGTTAATTAACTCCAATCGGTTTTAGATAACAGTCCGTACTTGAAATAAAATAAATAATAATAATAATAGTAATAAAAATAAATAAGAGGATGTAACATAGGTTGTCTGCTGCCCGTGGAAGTCACATCTAAGGGGGGGGGGGGTCGTGGACCAGGCAAGGTGTGGGCGTAGAATCAGGGGGACGTTTCAGTAACGGGAAGTTTATCAACATAATCAAGTAGTGGTTTCCAGTGTGAATAAAACTTCTCAGGACGGCCTCTGAGGCTGAATTTGATTTTCTCCAGTTTAAGTAGGAATAACATATCATGTAGCCAGGATTTAAAGGAAGGTGGCTGGGAGGATTTCCATAAGAGGAGAATTTTTCTGCGCGCAATCAAGGACGCAAAAGCTATAAAATTTTTCTGCAAAGATGTGGTCACAAGTTCATCAGGAGGCACCCCAAAAATAGCTATCTGTGGCGAAGGACTAACAGATATACCTAGGATGTCAGAAATAGATTTTAAAAAATGATTGCCAATAGTTACACAATTTAGAGCATATCCAGAACATGTGTGTCAGATTGCACGGCGTCTGAGAGCATCTGTCACAAGCTTCAGTAGTCCTATCTGGATAAAGTTTGAAGAGTTCATCTTTGCTTTAGTGCAGTCTAAAGAGTACTTTAAATTGGATAACAGAGAGTCTGGCGCAGCTAGAGGAGGAGTTAACAGCTTCCAACGCTTTTTTCCATAGAGCATCTGAAATGCTTATCTGGAGTTCAGTTTCCCAGTCGGATCTGCTCTTATTTGCAGATGAATCATTTGTTGGTGATACGAGATTATAGAGAAATGATACATGGCCCTTAGGCAAAGATTTAGCCTGAAGTACTAAGTCTATACTGCTGAGGGGTGGGGCTTGGGGGAACTGAGGAGAGTAGGTTCGTGCAAAGTCGCGATTTTGGAAGAAGCGAAAGAAGTCTGTATTACCTAGTCCAAAGGTTGAGTGTAGTTGGTTGAAACTGGCGAACAGTCCGTCTATGTACAAGTCTCCCAGGCATCTCAGGCCTTTATTTTCCAGAGCTACAAAGCGCGAGTCAAAAAGTAAGAGTAAGAGCACAAATAAGAGATTGTTAAAAAGAGGTGTCGTTAGGGGAATGGAGAGCCATCCAAACTGTTTCCTGATTTGAGCCCAAATTTTTTATGTATCAGTTACAATGGGGTTGGATGTGAAATTTGCAAGAGAAAGGGGGAGGGTGCCACATACTAGCGCCTGGAGGGACGTGGAGCATGAATTCCCCTCTAACTGGCACCAACTATGTTGAGGTGAGGTGAACCAGAGCAAATCCTTTGTGTGTTGGCCGCCCAATAGTAGCCAAGGAGATTGGGTAATCCCAGGCCACCCAATGATCTGCTTCTCTGGAGTAAGGATTTATTTGCTCTGGCCCGTTTACCTGCCCTATGAACGTGGATATGATACTGTTAATAAGATTGAAAAATAATCGAGGGAGGTAGATTGGTAAGCATCGAAAAAAGTAAAGGTACCGTGGTAAGATATTAATTTTTACTGTTTGCACTCTGCTCGCCAAAGACTGTGGCAAACGGTTCCATTTTCGAAGATCTTGTTTGACTGCTGCCGTCAGTTCCGAGAAGTTTCATTCTTTCAGTGTAGTGTCAATAAATCGTGTGACCATTATTCCTAGGTATTTTATGCCCACCACAGCGGTCTTGAATGGTATGAGATGAGTTGGAATTTCTGTAGCCAATTGGTTTATTGGGAAACACTCACTTTTGGAAATGTTCAATTTATACCCGGAGAATTTAGCCTGCCTCTCTTAGTTATGCTATTATAATTCTAGACTGCTGGGGAATTTCCTTCCTTCCTATGACACAATGAGCTGCTCTTTCATCTCTCTTTTCATTTGTTCCTTTTATGTGCATCCTTCCCCCAGAAATGCTTGTTACTAACCTAGCTCTGGGGAGTTTACTCCCTGGAGTCCTAATGTTTCTTCTTCACCCAGAATATCGCCTTGGATTAGGGTGGCACCAAGACCTGGGTCTTGGGTGCAGCTGTCGCTATGGACCTGCTACACCCTGGTACGCTCTGCGATTCCCTGCAGTGTCCGGCTGCGTCCTGCTGCGTCCTACCGTGTCCACCCATGCTGTGCTGTGCCACATTACACCCCGTAACGCCCTGCTGTGCCCTACTATGACATGAACTACTACGACTACCATTGTAGTCACTGTTCCATTATCTTTATTGTGACTATTACTACCACTGTTCATCACACCCCCAACCGGCACCGTCAGACACCGCCTACCAAGAGTCTGGGTCTGTCCGAGGTTTCTTCCCGAAAGGGAGTTTTTCCTCGCCACTGTCGCAATAGCTACCGCTAATGCTTGCTCTTGAGGGAATTATTGTAATTGTTGGGGCTTTGTAAATTATAGAGTGTGGTCTAGTCCTACTCTATCTGTAAAGTGTCTCGAGATAACTCTTGTTATGATTTGATACTATAAATAAAACTGAATTGAATTGAATTGAATTGAAAGAGTCCAGGATTGAAAGAATGGGTGGAAGGCTTGACAGGGGATCGCTTACATACAGGAGTAGGTCATCAGCGTACAACGAGACCCTATGTTCCTCTCCATGTCTCCTCATTCCTTTGAATCCTCCTACTGATTTCAATGCTATGGACAGCGGCTCAATTGCAAATGCGAACAACAGTGGAGAGAGGGGGCACCCTTGGCGTGTGCCCCGAAAGAGGGGGAAAGGATCAGAGCGCTGTGTGTTCGTGCATACTGACGCCAGGGGAGAGGAGTACAATAATTTGATCCAAGAAATAAAACCGGTACTAAACCCAAATTGCTGCAGGGAAGAGAAGAGGTAGGGCCATTCCACCCTATCGAAGGCCTTCTCGGCGTCAAGTGATATGACCACCTCCGGATCTGTAGGAGAGGATGGAGTATGAATGACCTCGAGAAGTCTTCTGACATTGGAAAAGGAGTGCCTCCCACCAATGAACCCCGTTTGGTCCTCCGAGATGATTAAAGGCATAATGGGCCCCAAGCGACAAGCTAAAATTTTAGCTAGTATTTTCACATCTACAGGTAGAAGGGATATCGGCCTATATGATGCACAGTTTAGAGGGTCCTTATCTTTTTTATGGATGAGGGAAATGGAGGCTTGCACTAAGGTGGATGGTAGAGAGCCATGACTGTATGAATAATTAAACATCTCCAAAAGTAGAGGGGCCAGCTGGTTAGAAAATCGCTTATAAAACTCAACGGGGTACCCGTCAGGGCGCCGGAGATTTACCACTATTCATTGAGCTTATTGCTTCTTTTATCTCAGGAAGTGTTAAAGGAGCGTCCAGCATCTGATTCTCATTGAGTGAAACTCTTGGTAAGTCTAGTTTTTGAAAGAAGGCATCCATTTGGGTGTCATCGCCGTGGGATTCAGATTTATACAATTGACGGTAAAATAAATTGAATGAGGCATTCATTTGAATTGGGTTGGTCACTACCGTGCCTGACTCATCTCTAATCTGGATCTTCTTTAAGTAGGAGAGGATCGAGGCGCCAAAACCTAAAATGTTTGGGTTTTAGGTCAAGACGAAGATCCAGTACTACGGCTCAGTGATCTGAAACTGTTATGGGTAAATATTGTACAGAAATAAGTGAAGAGATAAGATTTTTATCCACTAGGAAGTAATCAATACGAGAAAAAGAACGATGGGCATGCAAGAAAAAGGAATATTGACGGGAACGTGGGGACATGAATCTCCAGGGATCAATGTAGCCAAACTGGTCCATGAGGGTGGACAAAGCTAGTGACATCTTTGAGGGCGGGATAATTCGGGAGCTCGACCTGTCAAGAACTGGGTCAATGACACAATTCAAATCCCCACCCAGAATCAAAGTGTGGGAGTCCAGATTGGGAATTAAAGACAATACCGAATTAAAGAAGCTGTGATCATCCCAATTAGGGGCATAAATTGATGCTAAAACTACAGGCTTCTGGTATAATATACCAGAGATAATTGTATAACGTCCTTCTGGATCTGTGATAATATTACTGGAGGTAAACTGAATGTTTTTCCTGATTAATATAGCTGTACCTCTTATAGCTGTACCCTATCCAGGGACGGCTCAATTTTCCATGTTCAGACTTTAGCAGGTGTGTTTCCTGAAGTAGTATCACATCTGCGTCCAGATTTTTGATATAAGTCATAATCTTTGTTCGTTTTAATGCAGCATTCAACCCCCCCGTGTTTAAAGAGGTGAACCTTACCATCTGCCCACCGGTGGTCCCTCCATCTATTGAGCCAGTCATGTTACAGCTAATGGTAGCAAGGGTATCAGGTCGATTCTAAGGTGCAGGCAGCAGAATATAAGTGAAATCATAACAAATGATATTAAAAACTTAAAAAACCATAAGACAGTGCAACACGTAAGTACAAAACAAACAGAAAAGGTCTCTTTACCAGTCCATTCCCTAGAACCTCCACTCCACTTGTGAGGAGAGCTGGTCTCCTGTCCTTGTCCCCTTCCATATCCCCCCCAGCCCCTAGAAATGTCATCTTCAACTACTGAACAAACTTGCTCATACTTCCCTTTCTGAAGCATCTTACCTCAAAGAGTCTCAACAAGTGTCATAATATGTTTTACATAACCCTTTGAGCCTTTAACAAAATACTTCAATGTACCCTTCCAACACGAAGTAGAGAATATATAAAAATAAAATATTCTGTATATGTGGAATATTACATAGTAAACTATGACCCAAGTAATGTGTCAAATATACTTATTTACCATTACTGTATTAAGTAAACTTTCAGAACAGAACAAAACAAACCAAGTCCTACGCTTGGTTAAACTCAACATTAGTCAAAACTTACAATTACTGTGCATTTCTTCATCTGAATGAAGACTATTAGCTCTGTAAAAATTGCAGCTTTAAAAAAATACAAGAGAAATTAAGCAATAAATCTTTGCACATTTAGTTGTCCCATAAAACTGAAAAATGAAAGTGTGCCCTTTGGTGCCCAAGGCAGAGGGACAGCTAGTGCGGTAGCCACTGGCTAACACAATGCACAACTACCAGTAGTCCAAAACAAAAGTTGTCAGTCACATATTGTTATTTTACAACGGTTAGGGTTTAATAACGGTCATATACCCTTGACCTGTTATGCCTTGGTGATCAGAACTATACCTGATGACCTTACGTTCCACCGGAGCTGCCTTAGTGTTAGTCTTAGCGGACCAAGCTAGTCCGGCCTCGCGCTCTGTTTGTAGCTTGAAGCGAACGCTGCAGCCTCTTCTGGGGAGAAGAACCTCTTCTTTGCCCCGCCGTTGAGTGTTACCTGAAGGCGAGCCGGGAAGAGTAATGTGGGCCTGAGAGAGAGATTGTACAGTTCTGCCATCACCGTCCGGTATTTTGCACGTTCTTCAACCACCTCCGGAGCGTAGTCTTCGAAGATCTGGACGGGGGCTCCTTGATATTGTAGTTTCCTTCTTCTTTTGCGGGCCTCTCGTATGATTAGGTCCTTACCCCGAAAGCGGTGCAGGCGGATAATCACAGGCTGCGGCCTCAATCCT
>NC_135863.1:602231-719731 GCF_031162955.1 Sander vitreus
GCTGTCATATTTCACGGGCGTGAGTGCGGATTTCATGTCGCGGCTTTCGTCGCTGTTTATCACTTATTGAGTGAAGTAGTACTCGCCCTGTTGGTTATTTGGTTGCCATAACTTTGCGAGTGATGACGTCCTGTCACTGTTCCAGTTGCTCTGCTCACCCTAGGGGGGGAGAGAGAGAGCTCACCCCCTAGGAGGAGAGAGAGAGCTCACCCTAGGGGGGGAGAGAGAGCTCACCCTAGGAGGAGAGAGAGCGGATGACAGTTCGCTTGAGTTCAGTAGAGCAGACGGCGCTACGACTTTATGACTTTTCATAAACAGCTGAAGGAGCGGGGGTGCGCGGTGTACATAGTGGAAACCCTGTTGTGCGTCTGCCCTATTTCTGATACCGTGGCGCTGGAAATTTTACCGTGGCGGACCGTCACTATGCTATCAACATAGAGGAAACACTGTACTGTGAATTTTTAATCGACATCGATATTGAATCGTGACATTTTTTGAATCGTGCACCTCTAGCAAATAAGTCCAATAGTGCAAGGATACTTAACATTTGGTCTGAGTCATTTTACGTACAAACGTGTGTACAGACTCCGCTGGGTCCGCAGCGGCAGCCCGCGGACGGAAACCGGTTCCAGCCAACCGGAGTCGGCAGCAGATACAACGGGAGAAGGCTCTTCAGTTAGCCGCTCAGAAGAACGCTGGAGCCGCGTCTCTCTGCCTCCCGCCGGAGCAACAACTCACCAAACCACCTCCGGAGGAAGAGCCGAAGGGCGCGGCTCCTCCAGCGGGAGCTCCGGCTGTCAAACAGGAGGTGCAGGAGAAAGCCATCGAGATGAAGACGGCTCCAGAGAAGGAAACCCCGGCCGTCAAAGAGCTGGAGAAGCAAGAGGTGGCACTGTTAGTATGATTTTATGTATCATATCTATCAATCAATCAACATTTATTCATACGGCACTTTACAGCAACCACAGCAGGTATCCAAAGTGCTTCACAGGAACCAAGAATAAAGCAAAGCAAAGCATATCATAGGCTACAATAACAAGAATGAAACATAGAAAACAGTCAAATCAGAAAAGGTTACATTGAAACAGGAGGAGGAGAGGGAAACTGTCTATTCTAAACAGAGAGGTTTTCAGTTTGGATCTAAAAAGAGCTCCATCTGTAATAGTGTGAATATCAGGGGGTAACTTGTTCCAGAGTCTCGGGACAGCAGCTGCAAAAGCCTGATCACCCCCCTTCCCCCCCCCGCCTTGGGACTTCTAAAATCAGATGATTTGAAGACAGCTATGACCAGTTGTGCTCACGCAGGGTTAAAATCTCAGACAAATACTCCGGGGCCAGGCTGTTTAAGGCCTTGAAAATAAAAAAAACAGAGACACACACACACACACACACACACACACACACACACACACACACACACACACACACACACACAGACACATACCACACACACACATACACCCACCCACCACTACCAATAAAATCTTAAAATTGATTGTAAAAGCACAGGGAGCCAATGTAAGGGTGTAGAGAACGGGAGGGATGTGTGTACGTCTAGATGTATTTGTTAGAAAGCGAGCAGCAGCATTTTGGTGAGATGGATGTTTGATTCAGACCAACATAAAGAGCATTACAGTAATCCAACCGTGAGCTAATGAAAGCAGGAATCGCCTTTTCTAGATCGTTAATCAAACTCCCTTTTAAAGTACATATTTGTGTTGGTTTGGCATTGGATCCAAAAGTTTTAGTAGGCCGTAAGGTGAACCAAAAATCATAAAGTGGCTTAAAAGTGATTTTAGTTCCACAACTTAGGCACTACTTTTTAAATGTTTTTTGCATAAACAAACATAAAATATCCTGCAGTATTTTTCACAATCTGGTAATAGTTTTGCCTGTAACTTAATTGAAATTTACTTCAGCAACAAATACTTAAACTGACATGTATTCATGTACCCAAACATATACGATCGACACCAAACTAAATTAATCATACATTATTTACAAACATTTGTCAGTAGCCACTGTGTAATCGGAGGAAGAGAAAATACATTTTTCTTTCCACTAGTCTGAAAGAGATTGTTACAGAAGCAAATTTGAAGTTTCTGCCCTTACATTCTGTCTGTGTTTGATCACAGACGGGAACAGACGCGTCTGGAGCAGCTGCAGCAAGAGCAGAAGACAATGGAAGAGAAGAATAAGCGCAAGAAAGCTCTGCTGACAAAAACCATCGCCGAGAAGTAAGTATGGCTGTGTTGGTACTAAAGGGAGCAACATGTCATCATGGTTAGTTAACTCTCGTGTTATCTTCCCCGTCGACTATGCAACCTTTTGTTTTTCAGGGTCAAAATTTAAAGGTCCTATGACATGCCGCTTTTTTGGATGCTTTTATATAGGCCTTAGTGGTCCCTTAATACTGTATCTGAAGTCTCTTTTATATAGACCTTAGTGGTCCCCTAATACTGTATCTGAAGTCTCTTTTATATAGGCCTTAGTGGTCCCTTAATACTGTATCTGAAGTCTCTTTTATATAGACCTTAGTGGTCCCTCTAATACTGTATCTGAAGTCTCTTTTATATAGACCTTAGTGGTCCCCCTAATACTGTCCCTGAAGTCTCTTTCCCTAAATTCAGCCTTGGTGCAGAATTACAGCCACTAGAACCAGTCCCACAATGAGCTTTCCTTAGGATGTGCCATTTCTGTGTCTGTAGCTTTAAATGCTATTGAGGAGGAGAGAGGGGGGGCAAGGTGGAGGGTGGGGGTGTGGCCTTGACCAACTGCCATTCTTTGCTTGTTTTCAAGCCATGATGTCTCTCTCTCTTTCTCATGGGGGGGGGCAAATTCTCTGGGAGGGCAAAGCAGAGAAAGAGGAGGTAACCTTTCCCCTTATGACATCATAAAGGGAAGATTCCAGATCGGCCCATCTGAGCTTTCATTTTCTCAAAGGCGAAGCAGGATACCCAGGGCTCGGTTTACACCTATCACCATTTCTAGCCACTGGGGGGCCATAGGCAGGCTGGGGGAACTCACATTAATGTTAAAAAACCTCATAAAGTGACATTTTTCATGCCATGGGACCTTTAAAACTTTTTCCTTAACGTTTTGTTCGTCTTTTTCGACACTTTTGCTGACGTTTTTGACACTTTTTACGATGTGTCTGTCACTTTTTCCCCAACGTTTTTGTCACTCTTTCTGACATTTTTGTCACTTTTTCCAACATTCTTTTATCATTTTTTTTCTTCAAATGCTATCAAATTGAACCCTCATATTCAATGAAAGTAGTGAACTGATTTTTTATTTTATTTTTTACCTGTGAAGAGCGTTGTAGGGAACTATCCAAGTAATTTAGTTTTGAAAAGTTGAAAGAAACCCAAAATTCTCATATAGAAACTTTTAGAAAAGTGGACAACAGGATGGTTAACACCAAAAGATGAAATGTTACTTTGTTTTAGAGTTTGTTATCGTCCACAGGTCCAAACAGACTCAGGCGGAGGCTGTGAAGCTGAAGAGGATCCAGAAGGAGCTCCAGGCCCTCGATGACATGGTGTCCAATGATATCGGCATCCTGAGAGGCAAGATAGAACAAGCCAGCTGGGAATACTCCGCTGCCAGGTAGCGAGAGACACATAACACCAGAAAACAAGAAATTACAAAACGTGCATGTTCTTATCTTTTACGGCTAGCCTAGAAATCTAGACCACCCTAGCAGCAGCAGATGTTATTTGCAGCCAGGGTCGTCTAGCAACTCTCCGTTGGCTTGTGAGCTGGAAAAACCAAACTCTGGTCAGGCCAATCACATCGTGTATAGAGTCTGTGGGTGGGGCTTAACATAATGACAGCAGAGTTGCGACGGTTCTGCGTGAGTTCCCTGCTACTTGAAAACAAAGAAGATGGCTGCTGGAGAACAGCGGTCTTTGGAATCGGCTTCGGCCGCGACTCTGGAAGACTTGGAGTTCAGTACTGAAGTCATTCTTAAAAAAGGAAGATGTGTTCAGAGTTTTGCCGACTGGATACGACAAAAGTTGAATCCACAACTAGTGTTGCTCTGATTGGTTGGAGAGCTATCCTATTGCGTGCAGAGGGACTTTGAAAGACAACCGTTTATCCCGCCCCTCGGATTGAGCCCAGCCAATGGGGATTTCCCAGACCCAACATCTGGATGTGGGTCTGGCTTGTCAGACTTTTTTACGGCTGCTCATAATCAAAATAATTTTGGTCAATATTGAAAACTTAACACGATTACTCGTTGACTTTTGAAAAGATGTTGCATTTATTCTACTTAAAAAAAAAAAGTTAAAGTGAAAACTCTTCAACTGTGAAATGTGCCTTCATACTTTTCCTGTTTGAACTTTTTATTTCCAGTGAGAAAACTAGACAGAATAAGAGATTACTTGCCAAATGTAATGTGCAAAATAATCGATTTTCTCGATATTACATTGTTTTTGTGATTATTAGGAGCCAAAATTGGAATCACGATCAAAAGTTGATAATTGCACAGCCCTATTATCTTAGGATTTTAACTTGCAATCAGTGCACAGCTCCACCTACTAAGCTAAGGTCTTGCACAGGCGATCACCTGTCTCCCCTGCCTCTAAGCTCTTAAACAAATCCTCGTTTAAGCAAGTGCCAGTGTCTGAGAATCAGGCTTCTACTGAACTTCTGCATCGTTACATTGTGATGAATAAACAGGCAGCTCTGTGTGCAACATGTTTGCCCAAAGGCCCCCTACAACCTAAGAGAATGGGGATCTTGCAGGTTCATTGCATGTCACGCAGACATGAAAATGTCTGGTGAAAAAGCAAGCAGAGACTTTAGAAACTCATCATTCATCTGCTCTGTGCCAAAGAACAGTGCCAAAAAACTCAACTGGCCCTCAATGTAGCATCCGCCAGTGTATTCTGCATCATTTCATGTTCATTCTGAGGGGGTTGGTTGGTCGCTAGCAGCGAAAACATTGTGAGAAGTTTCTGACATTATCAGAACTTTGACCCCAGGTAGTGTTTGGTCTACAAAGCTCTAAATCAGCTGTGGTTGTTGTCTCACAGTAAGATCTGAGACCAGTGTTTTTGGATTGGCAACCAAAAGATTTCACCACATATATCTCACAGTTGTGAACTCTCGTCAGGCACAGCCCAGAATCACATAGTATATAGGGGCCCTATGTAGGGTTGGGTACCGAACTCTGTACTTTTTTGGGTACCGACCTAATTACGTCGGTACTACCGTGGACCGATTCACGCTAAATCAAACGGTACCAAATTTCGGTACCTGACAGCGCGTAAGCGCAAGCTTATCTGTCCTCTCTGCATATTGACAGAGAGCGGAGCTCCGGCACACACACACACACACACACACACACACACACACACACACACACACACACACACACACACACAGATGCGGACGGAGTAAACTCGAGCAAACTACGTAGGTTCTGCAGTTTTGTTGAAGTCACGGCAATGCCGATAAAGTGGTTTCAAGCGTGGTTACAGTTTTTCAAAACTTCACGCAGACAGCCTTTGCTGCGATGTATTAATGGCGAGGCGAAAGCGGTCGCGGTGCTGTTGACGTTACACTTCCTCTGAGACAAGCAGGCACAACAGTGGTTTCTTTGCCCTGGGGACTGACTGACAGGCTGAGGTTGTAAGGCAAGGCCACTTTAATTCTACAGCAGCTTTCAGCAATAAGGCAACTCAAAGTGCTTTACATGAAACACGAAAGAGCAATTAAAAACAGTCATGATGAAAATCAGTGTAAGAAATTAATATTTATGTGATGTAATAGGTTGTAGGGATGGGTTTGGGAGGAGAGAGGGAGGGGTTTTACTTTTGATTATTTAGTTTTGAGTGTAAAATGTTCTAAATATATAGCAAAATGTTAATAGTATAAATAGGTTTGGAATTATCTTTATAACTGAAATTATTATTTTGTTAATACAGAGAGAAAGTACCGAAAAAAGGTACCGGAACCGATTTTGAGGTATCGGTACCGATTAAAAATAAATGTGAAAGGTACCCAACCCTAGCCCCATGTAGCTATGTAAGCAAAATAATTAACAACCCATATCCTATATCTGTGTGTTTCTCTCTCTGTGTCTCTGTCTCACTGCTTACCCGGTCGAGGCAGATGGCGGCCCATTAAGAGTCAGCTTCTGTCCGAGGTTTCTGTCTGTTATAAGGAAGTTTTTCCTTGCCGCTGTCGCACCAAATACATGCTGTTTGGGGGGGGAATTGTTGGATCTCTGTAAATTATAGAGTGTGATCTAGACCTGCTCTATCTGTAAAGTGTCCTGACACTATATAGATAAAATCTAACTTAAAAAATACAATTAAACATGCCACAGGTGAAAATGAACTCGCACACGTTGATTAAGATTGAGGAAACAAGTGCTCTACTGGTTGAGTTCATGTCAACATACGTTGAATACCTTCTTTTTTTTTTAGGTTTTAAGGGGCTCAAAGACACTTCCACATGCCGACAGATGAGTCAGGTGATTGCTGGGGCATCAGTCACACTTAGACATATGTCATTTAAGGGCCACTAAGCTCTCAGGACTTTATAAAATCATATTAGTATTTGATATGAACAACCCAGTCAGTCTGATTTGAACAAAAATCCCTGTGAGCACTTCATTTGTTACGGAGAAGAAGTGACCAGGAAATGAACTGGACAGCCACTGTAAATGCTGCCCCCTGCAGTTTGTTTCCAGTATTTATGTAACCTTTCTTTTTCTCTTTTCCCCATCACTTGTAATCCACTTGTGTTCAGCAGACACAGTCCGGCTCAGATGTTCTGGGGAGTCTGTAACTTAGAGACACAACACAGAGACAAATAAAGCACGAAAAAATCCGGAAACCTACAGCTTGAAAACATAACACAAGTTTTTCTTTATCTACACTTTTAAATATATGCAGCATTAAAGCTTCAGAGCAGCCACAGACGGTATAAAGGCTGTACATAGTTTTACATTGTGTTTCGTACCAACACTGATCCAGTAAAGCTGTGTTTTGACTTTGTGTTTGTGGCAGTGATTTCCCTGTGCAGCCTTGAGTCGAGTGAGATTATCTCCGAGTCCGTCACACTCTTCGTTTCAGATGTTTGTATAACGGGAAGAGGACCTGACCTTCACACAATCATTTCACTGGATTCTGTCATGATTATGTTGACATAATCAACTGTTGAGATTTCGCTGAGGTACAACATTAAAATCCCCGAGGTGAAATGTTTGACATCTGTTTAGTTCCCGCCGTGTTTCCAAAACGGCACGGGAAGTTCTTTTCTTCACAATTTAAACAATGTTTCTGCATTCAGACCCTGTGGGAACGACCTGTTTGTGCCAATCCCATATCCTGTTTCTAATACAAATACCAAACATTTCACAAAAGTTTTCAAATGTTAAATGTTGAAACTGTGGTAAACAAGAATCTGATTCTGATCAGACATAAATCGTGTTTCCATCAACGTATTTTTATGAAGTATCTCATTCGAAAATGTTGATGCAAACGTCCTCATATTACCTGTTTGTCTGACCAACAGTCATTTGGCTGATTTACATCCAGCTCTGTGTCACGTTAGTGTGTTTAGATGAGCAGCGCTCGTCTGCCCGCCGTGGCGCCAGCGCACGGAGATCCGCCTGATGACGCGGAATGACGAAACGAGACCAACCAGAGCATCTTTGGCATTTTTTGCTTACCAAATTATTCAAAACAATGTATTTGATTGTCAAACTTGTTCATGATTAAATCAAAAGATCCTCTATACTAAAGATAATCACATTTCAAGTAGCGCCAACGGTATGAATCGGTACACACTTCCTGTCTCCTAAAGGGGCGTGGCCTCGTTTGAACGTGTAGTGAACGTCGTGTGGATTGCTGAAAAGTTATACTGGTTTATTAATATTTTCTTTTGCTTTCGTTAGATATTTACACAGCTAAAAGGCATATTTAGCATCCCAGAGATTAGTTTTGTTGGGGGCGTTCACCAACGTTAGCTGACGTTAGCGTCTCTGTGTCGCCAGATCTTGCGAGAGTTCGGTCCTGAGACAGAAACGGGTCTCAAACCAAGTTCCTTTTCTCCTGATGCGGCCGTCTGAAAAATGCCGTTTTAGTGTCAGAATGTTCTGGAGATATGTGGCTTGTGAAGAATGGGTCCAATATTTACTTTGGTGACTACGGGGGCGAAAGAATCGCTCATAATCTGTGTTCACGTTCACTTCTCCCGTTGGGATGAATCCACTCAGGACCTGCTACTAGTCTCCTAAAGAGGCGTGGCCGTGGCCCAGCCCACTGGACACAGAGACAGGAAACTACTCTGAGTCGGGGGGGCGTCTCGGCTCTTAACCGTCTCTGATTTAAACTCATTAGTTAATTGACCAATCATTTTAGTGCTACACCAGACCCTGTTCCTGGAGGTTTCCAAGACTTAATACCAGTCAGCCATGTTGTCTCTAATCTTAAATACATTTTCTGGATTATTTCTTTCTTCAGTCAGAGCAATCAGAATTTCTTACTTCATCCTCTTTTACATTGTGTTGTTTTTTTAGTTTTTTTTCAATGTTTTGGTCGTCTTTTACGACACTTTTGTCACTTTTCCAGATTTCTTTTTTGTTTTTTCCCCATGTTTTTTTAAGCCTTTTTCAGAATTTGTCGCTTTTTCAGATGTTTCAGCCAATCTCTGCTCTTCATCGTTTTGAAGCTTTTCCCAACATTTTTCGTCACTTTTTTTCCGATGTTTTTTTTTTTTTTTTTTTTTTTTTTTTTTTTTTTCTGACATTTCTGTCCCTTTTTTTCAACGTTATTTTATCTTTTTTTTTTTTCTTTTCATCAAATGCTTTAATACATTCAGTGAAAGTAGTGAACTCATTTGTTTTTGCGTGTGCAGACCGTTTGGTTGAAAGAAGTGTGTGTGTGTGTGTGTGTTGCACAGTATTCCATATGAACTGAAACACTACTGTCACAGAAGTTATTAATCATATGTAGAAGTGAGATATTCTGAGCAATGCAGAGTTTACATGAATCAGAGCCCTCTTATTTAGTGTCTGTTTAAAATTGTCGTCCCATTTTCTTCCCTCAGAAAGCGCTATGAGAAGGCGGAGGCGGAGTACGTGACGTCCAAGCTGGACCTGCACAAGAAGACGGAGGTGAAGGAGCAGCTGACGGAGCACCTCTGCGCCATCATCCAGCAGAACGAGCTGCGCAAAGCCCACAAGCTGGAGGAGCTGATGCAGCAGCTGCAGCTCCACGCCACTGAGGAAGAGAGGGGCGGCTGCGCGGAGACGCAGAGAAACGGTCCGGCGGAGAGCGGGGAGGGAACGGAGCAATCGTCCAAAGACTGTCGACCCACGGAGGAGGAGACTGCGAAGGAGGAGAATGGCGGGGGGGGCGTCCTGCAAGAGCCCCGCCCGATGACCGAACCACCAAAGACTGAACCGAACTGTAAAACTCTAGAAAACTGTGTTCAGAGTGAAATCATGGCCTCCTGATGCTCAGAAATACAGATTTAAACATCTGAACATTATCATTATCACACATGTCGCACTGTAGGGATCCATATGGAACACTAACGCTAATGTTTTCCACTAATACTGTCGGCTAGATGACGCGATGCTCGATGCTGTAGCGTCCAGGGCTGGGTATCCAATAGGGATGCACCGAATCCAGATTTTTGGGGTTCGGCCGAATACGGAATCCTCGTCCCGTCCTCAGTCCACGAACACAGTAAACACATTCATGAAGTAAACAGTGACTGTCCTTCCTTTGCCGTACCTGAAGTTGCTGCATTCTGGCTGCTGTCTGTAGATTCCTTCATGCTCAGCTCGTATTCTTCCAGATGTTTCATACCAGATGTTGTAACAGCGGTGATGTTGTGTATTGTTTAGGGTCCTCGCCACCACCAGACTAATCAGCATTGCAGATTGAACATGTAGCTGGACTTGAATGGCCTTCTTTTGACTGAAAGTACTGCCAAACAACACTTTTTCTGCTCACCAGTTCCATTTCCACTTCCTCTCAGCCTGCTGCATTGAAGGCTCCACCTACGTAAACACCTTCCTGTAATCAACGGCGCCGTCATTACGTCGACCAGCGTAGCGCAAGCGTAGGGTTCAGTCTGGTGGAAAAAAAATCTAAGGTTTGGCAGAAACCTAACCCCGTCAAAAAGCTCCAATATTCGGCCGAATCCGGTGCATCCCTGGTTTTAATTCAGGGTTCATACGTTTTGAAAAAACCTGGAAAAGTTATGGAATTTCTTTTAACACCGCATAATAATATGTGATTAATAAATGTATTTCACGTCGTCCTAACCTCACCGTTCTATTCGGGGCGCGATATTACGACTCCCACTATGAACTACATACATTATCATTCATTTTATTGTTAAACCTCTGAGGGGAAATTTGAACACTGATTTTTATTCTTATTTTATAATGTCGACTGACATTTTCAGGAATACATAGTCAATGGAAATTAGACAAAAAGTCATGAAAAAGTATTAGTTATAATGCGTATGAACCCTGTTAATTGCCCTGGGCCACCGCGTGTGTTAACGTGATGTCAGTCTTTCTCCCAGCACTGTACGTCCACTATATCAGATTAGTGCAGCTCTATTTGCTATGTTGCTGATTCATTTATTACATCACTTGTAATAATAGTAATCTGGGCAGTATTGGTGTCTTTCAAAAAGAGATTTTTCTGTTGCAGATTAGTAGTAATCATATTTATATATATCTCAAGTATCGAAAGTTGGCATCAATAATCTGATCAGATTTGTAATCATGTACTAAATATTCTTGATGGGATAGTTCCTGATTTAAATCAAAAGGTTTAGATTGTACTTTATTTGGGCAAACTTGAGCGGCTGCTTGTTTTTAGACGTGAACGTTCAGAACTTCTTTTGTTCAATGAAAAAGAAAACTTTGTAGAAAGGTATCGAGGTATTAGTTTCGGTGAACACACCCAGCCCTCAGAATCATATTCAGCTGCAGAGTAAATCCGAGTCAAGTCTTGCAGCCATTATCCTCAGTCAGTCGCTTTTTTTTTTTTTTTAAATGTGTGTGTGTGCTTCCAAACAAACCAAAAATCTCCTCTTCCAAACGTGTGGTTCTACATCACATCTCTCCGAGCGAAGGCTGTATTCCAACCGTTTTTACCGTTGTCTCTTTGTGGCGAACAGTGAAAGATATGGGTGCTGTTTACTTCCTGGAAAGTCTCCCTGTTTTCACGCAGATGGAAGGAGGCATCAATCCGTGTCTATCCCCAAACATGAACCCTTCCTGTCTCATGTGTTGTAGATGAACACAGAGCTAACTGTGGTCTTTGTCAGTGCAGCGGAGGAGCAGCCGCGGGCCTCCTGAACGGTAAGATGATATCTGTTCACGTCCTGAATGTGCAACTGATTTCAGCTGCAGTCATTTCTCTCGCTGCTGCACAATGTGTCCAAAATAATATATGACAATCTGATGAACCTTATACATATGTGGGTGTGTTCTGGTGCAGGATGACTGAAAGCTATTTAAATGGGGTAAATATTTTTTTTTAAAAAGGTGATATTTAGGTATACACTACAGTATGATATTTTACTAAAATAAACTCTAGAAGAGTCGTATGTATGTATGTTGTCTTTCATGTTTACCACTTTACACGTTTAGATCAGAGATATTCAACAGGGTGGGGGGCAAAATATGTTTAAAGGGTACACTGTGTAGTGTTTTAAGTATTAGCTAAAATCAACGTCTTCATTCATAAATATGTCCTCATCGGTGTAAAATGACCTCTGCCGATGATCTGACTTATCCTCGTAAGCGAAGGATTTCTTCTCTGTATTGACATTGGACGGGCACGTCCATGTCGTTACTGTAAACTATAATGGCTGAGAGGGACATAGAGCACTAGCCTACCTGTCTAGCTAACCCACAACGCGTTTTCGTTCCGAGCCAGCGTCACGTGACTGAAACCAGCTGAGACGGAGAAAGAGATCAGTGAGAGGCGCTTGTCACTGCCCCGGCAACATCTGAAAGCCTGCACTGCCCTTTAGTTCATAATGGAGGATCACACTTATGGGTCATACCGAGGAATCCTCGTCGCCAAAAATGCGAAAATTGGAAGACGTTGTCATAGCTTCTTGGTACGTAACGGCTACCGTAGCTGCGACACGCATTTGATAAAGCGAGGAGCTAAAGAGCATGAACTCAAAATACAATTTCACCGCTAGATGGGAGACATTCCTACACAGTGGACCTTTTTTTTGTTTTTTTTAACTTTCTTCTTTCGAAAATAAAAATGTGTGAAAATATTCAGTACATTAATATACATCAGGGGTGTCAAACTCATTTTAGTTCAAGGGCCACATCCCCCTTATTTGATCTGAAGTGGGCCAGACCAGTAAACCCCTCCAGAAACTTGATCTGCCATAGAGTTTCTGTCAGCTTGATGTTGGCAAACGCAAGACGGCGTTCTACGGCCGTTGTAGGAAAAAATAATAATGTTACGGACCTGGGACAGAGGGGTAATATTCAGAGAAAAAAACGTCCTAAATGTTACGTTAAAAGAACTCCGATCTTCTCTGTAATTAAAGTGGTACTTTTGGAATTGGAGTTAACTACTTCTCTGCAATTTTCACACTTTTGCAAAGTCATCCAGTGGGCCTGATTGGACCCTTTGGCGGGCCGGTTCTGGCCCAAGGGCCGTGTGTTTGACACCCCTGCTAATAGTAAAGATAAACTGGCCTATTTGTGATAAACACCGTTACAGGTAAGCTAGCCATAGTTCCAGGTAATGTTAAGGATTCCCTGTGCCTTCCACATGCATGTTTAACATGAAAACGATGCATAAAGAATATATTATACAGGGATGTACAAAAAAATCGATTCATATATATATTTTTTTAATTATTTTTTTTTTATTGTATGTCTACTGCAATCACATGGGGAAAGTAACTACATTTACATACTGTGAATCGTTTTTGAATCAGACATTTTCTGGATCGTGCACCCCCTAACATTATATCCATTGATTTCCATCCCTGCAGCCCAGTTTAACATGCAACTTATTTGTATACTATTTATGTACAATAGTAAGGGGTCTCTTTCAGCTAAGGGGTCCCTGGCTTAACAACCATTGCAGACCCCTGGTTTAGATGATGAGTTATCTGCAGGGCCGGGGCTCGTCGGGCTGGAAGGAATTTACACGGGGAGCACTTTGGGACTCTCATCGCTTTTGCGAGTCGGTTTTAAACGTGCAGTAAGTGTTTCTGTAAAGCGCTTTGAGATTTTACAGCGCCCCGGTCACATCTGGCCGTCTGAAGGAGAGGCCGTAAAAGCAGCTCTTTTAATTAGTTGGGAGGTGGAAGCTCGGAGAGGGAGAGCGGCCACCGTCCCGTCTGTCCAGGGGCAACGTTTGAAGTCCTGAAGGAGCACATTTTCACCTCCGAAATTATAAAGACATTTCACACACAAAAAAAGGGACAAAATGATGTCATGTACACAAAATCCACTGGTGGAATGTAACTAAGTACAAGAGTTACTTTCCTTAACTTGTAATTTAACTTTATTCATCTTCTCCAAAACATTTATTTAGTTACTTTGCAGATTCAGCCTCTTCTAAAAATACAAGCTTCATATTATGATTCCATTTCAAGTCATTTTTGGCTGTAATTGAGTCCTAAAAGCCTTAATTTCTTTAAAAAAGTGAGAGTCTGCCAGTCATGTAAATACATTCCAGACTGTCTTTTTTTTTTATTCTTTTTTTTTTTTTTTTATTGGCAGCCAGATTTTACAAAGTACAGCTGTGAATACTTACATGTTACATGCCCGTTTTTTTTTCTCCCACTTACAGTGTATACTGACACACATGACGGGAAGCTGATACAATATCGGTTCACTGATGTCCATTTGTGTTATCGAGTCTTTAACTTCCCTTGTCCTCCCAAAATCACATTTTACCATCGGGGTCCCAGAGGGGAAAAACAAAGAGGTTTCCGTTAAATAATAATAATAATAATAACGACAGCATGTTACTGATAATCATTTTCAAATGAAGTAAGAACACATCAGTCAAAGAAAACATGTACATTCAAGCTAAGGGACGGGGGACATGTCCCTCCCACTTTTTTTAAAATCCTGTTTGTGCCCCCCCCCACACACACACACACACACACACACACAAACACACACACACTTTCAAATTGTGTACATTTTTGACCACAAAATGATTCTCTGAAGTCTTAGCGATCGGCCCCTTATATTAAACAATAAAGATATTAAGACATATTTTTCTTATGCATAGTTTAGTACAATTCCTTAGGGCCAAATTATCTCTTGATACATTGCTCTGGAACTATTCTGGGCGTCACTATACAGAAAGCTGAGTTTGTTCTGAACATGTTGACGTGAAACACACGGGCATCAGTTATGAGCAAAAATCCTTAAAAGGAGAATTCAAGAAGATGTGTAAAAAATGTCTTTATACTTCAGAGGGTTAATCATTTCCTGAATTTTGGGTCATCTTGGTCCCTAAATGTATGTAGAAATGCAGTAAATGGAAAACATTTCACACAGACACACACACACACACACACACACACACACACATACATACACACACTTCTCAAACCAGAGTTACACTCGCATTCAAGTACCGATATATCAATATTCAGCCCTTATAGATATAGACAGAAGACATTAAGTTCTGGTACAATCTTAACTACGTATACAACTCAAAACACACACACACACACACACAGACACACACACACACACAAAATCCAGATTAGTTTCATTGCAGATCAAGTACTTTCTGACAAATGAAGTTTCTTTTTTCATAATGGTTTAGCAGCAACATTCATCATTCTGTCAGAAGCACACCCATCATTTACAATATTTAAACAAGTTGATTTAAAAATATAAGATGTAATATTTAGACGTGACAGATTTGTTTCACTGGTTTTGAGAAAGAAAAGTTTTTAGGAGTTATAGACTTTATCTTGGGCTTAACCAGCTACAACATTAACACAGGCTGCGTCCATGTTGATGCATCAATATATAAATACATAAGGCTGCTTCCATGTTGATGCATCAATATATGAATAAATAAGGCTGCTTACATGTTGATGTATCAATATATGAAATACATAAGGCTGCTTCCATGTTGATGCATCAATATATAAATACATAAGGCTGCTTCCATGTTGATGCATCAATATATGAATAAATAAGGCTGCTTACATGTTGATGTATCAATATATGAATAAATAAGGCTGCTTACATGTTGATGTATCAATATATGAATAAATAAGGCTGCTTACATGTTGATGTATCAGTATATGAATAAATAAGGCTGCTTACATGTTGATGTATCAGTATATGAATAAATAAGGCTGCTTACATGTTGATGTATCAATATATGAATAAATAAGGCTGCTTACATGTTGATGCATCAATATATGAATAAATAAGGCTGCTTACATGTTGATGCATCAATATATAAATACATAAGGCTGCTTACATGTTGATGTATCAGTATATGAATACATAAGGCTGCTTCCATGTTGATGCATCAATATATGAATAAATAAGGCTGCTTACATGTTGATGTATCAGTATATGAATACATAAGGCTGCTTCCATGTTGATGCATCAATATATGAATAAATAAGGCTGCTTACATGTTGATGTATCAGTATATGAATAAATAAGGCTGCTTACATGTTGATGCATCAATATATGAATAAATAAGGCTGCTTACATGTTGATGCATCAATATATAAATACATAAGGCTGCTTACATGTTGATGCATCAATATATAATTCTGATCATTGCTCTTTTATTGCTTTTATTCAGTTTTATATGTCCTAAGGATTATTTATTGTATGCACCCAGTGGAGTAGCGCTCCTAATTTTGCTGTATTGTAAAGTACAATGACAATAAAGGCATTCAAATTCAAATATAAATAAATAAGGCTGCTTACATGTTGATGCATAAAAAAATACTATGATTTAATATGGTGATATAACAAGATAAAACGGGCCAATTAGCATAATGAGTGTTAGTATTGTTTTGGTACTTTAAGTGCCAGTCTGTCCTCTTAGCTCTTTTACATGATGGTAGCCAGTTTCTCTTTCAACTGTAATGAAAAAATCCCATTTAGGTTTTTATTCCTTTTTGTTTTGGGGAAATATGTCGAAAAGCAACAAAAAAAAAGAGAGCAAACAGAACTTAACAATTATTTATCTTTCTCCATATGTTCACGTGCTCCACCTCACTGCCTCATTTTAAAATGGGAATATTACTAATTGGTGGGGGGGTGGGGGGAGGAAGGTGGGGGGGCTCGCTGTGAAAATAAATGTTCTCTGGATTATGACAAAGAAAAGTGAGAAGATGCAGGCTGCGGAGATTAAGGCATCCTGCCGTGTGTGTGTGTGTGTGTGTGTGTGTGTGTGTGTGTGTGTGTGTGTGTGTGTGTGTGTGTGTGTGTGTGTGTGTGTGTAGCCTACTTCAGAGAGCCGAGGGTTTATAAAGTAAAGTGTGATTTATGTGGCGCTGGCGTCCCTCGACAGGTCGAGAAAGACCCTGAAACCCGAGAAGTCCGAGAGAGAGAGAGAGAGACAGAGAGAGAGAGAGAGAGAGAAGAAAAAGTCCAAATCAAGTTTTCCTGAAGACTCTGCGCCATCTGGACGAGCTGGGCTTCACCTCCACATCATCTGAACTCTGATCTCACTCACTGTCACTATGACACAACATAGAACATGCATGAAGACAGTCGAATAGTAATGCTTTTAATGTGAAAATATAGGCTAGGGGCCTACTGCAGGGAATCCCGCGCCTCCGCTTTTATTGAGGCCCAGTTTGCTTTGGCGATTAACAAAATCTTGTCCGGATGAATTTAGCATGCTTGATAATTAACCCATAATTAACTCATTTCTACTCTCGATTTAAAGCGTCACTGTTGTAACCGAATTATTGTCACCTTCCATAAGAACCCACTGGTCGACTCAAGGTGGATAAATCTGCAGGATAAATAGAAAATGAAACCCTTTCAACCAAAAAATTTACGAAACGTAAACGGAATTTGGCGTCATGACACCGCGAATTAAATATTTGATTAAAAAAAAGAAGAAATTAAATTCGACCAAAAGTAAGCGTAGATGTTCATGAGGGGGTTTTATATATATATATAGTATATATATATATATATATATATATATATATATATATATATATATATATATATATATATAACAAAAACAGATTTAATGAATGAAAACAGTGATCTTTTTCTTCTTTTCTTGTTAAAAGTCTGAATCCGAAATGTAACTTTATCTGACAGACAAATGCGTAAAAGTAGGCCCTCCAGTATACATTCTTCTGAAATGTATACAGACTAAATAGAAAAAATATGAAGAGTATGTTCTTTTTGAAAAACGATTCACCATAAAATGAACCTAAACCCAAACAAATAACCGAACCAAAACCCCAAAGAGACCCGCGCAGTAATGAGATGATCAGTTGTATGTTTGCGGTGTTAAACGCTCCCTCGGAGCGGTTTGTAATAATGAGAATGAGCGCGGCTGAATTAATGTAACACGGCCCCTCGCTCTCTGTAAACTCTGCGTGTTGTTTTAATCAGGAGCAGGTTGGCTGTTTGATGTCGGAACGCCACAGCCCGTTTACAGTGACTCAGCAGAGCGGCAGCAACAACACAAACAGAACCAGCCCGTTTACAGTGACTCAGCAGAGCGGCAGCAACAACACAAACAGAACCAGCCCGTTTACAGTGACTCAGCAGAGCGGCAGCAACAACACAAACAGAACCAGCCGTAAAACCTAAAGAGATAGTTCATAGAAGTACATTCACTCAGAATGGCATAGTGGGGGGGGGGGGGGTCTGGCTGTCCTCCCCCAGGGAAGTTTTGAGCATCGATGACTTCATTTCCTGTATTCGGATACACCTTTATGCAACAATCAACGGTGGTAATACCTTTATTTAGCCTATGTGAAGAAGAGATGAAAATTCAAAATGTATCAAAAATATAGGCTAATGGAAAGTATGTTGTTACGTCATTGGGCATTTTTGAGAGGGTATATGGAAATCCAGGAGCTTTCTTAGTGGGTATACTGAGTCTACCTGCGTATCACGTAGACTACACCGCTGGTCTTCAACGTTTTTTAGGCCAAGGCCCCCTTAGCTGAAAGAGAGACTGAGCAGGGACCCCCTATTTGTTGCATAATAAACTGGGCCTATAATAACATGTAGAGCCTTTACACATATCTACTGTATGTATGGTGCATACAGTACTAAGCTAATAAAATAATAATTATTGACATATTCATATATTTATACATCATGTTTTAATGTTAAACATACATGTAGCTCAGTGAATCCTTAAAGCTGAACTGTATCTGTGGATGACATCAATGTTGTCACTAATAGGCCGACTTATCCTTGTTTATAATTATAATATGTTGGACTCATGTTTATATATATATATATATATATATATATATATATATATATATATATATTTTCCTTCATTCATTCAACCTTTATTTCTACCTGAGAGATCAGTGAGGGGCGACTCTTTACAATGTGTAAATAAGAGTATAGTATAGTGTAGTGGCTTTCTATGTTCGTATCATGCTGTTGCTTCCTTTTATTTCTTCATTTGTCTTTCTAACTGACTAGATGTCATTCTCCTATTAGTTCTACATCGAGTCAAAGCTGAACAGAGACCTAAGAGAGGATGTGATAAAGCTGTTTGAAGAAATACATGTGAACACACTGATGCGTGAGTGTATCCCTTCATTTGGAACCCTGATGGCTGTCATGACATTTGAAAATTGTTCCTCTGTTTGTAATTGTGAACAAAAGCTGTCTCAGCCCATTGTGCTGTTATCTCTTATCCCGGAAAGCTGCAGGATTTTTGATTCAGGACGTGACGAACTGCACATACAGAAGACTTCATTCCTTTCTAAAAACTTGACAGATAAGATAAGGCTTTATCAAGGAGGGAAAGTTAGCATCACAGCTGCACATACAGCAAACGAGAGCGATACAGGATACAGATATACAACGTGACAAATACTCAATAAAAGTCACAAAGCATATCGTTCATATCGTGCAGTTTGTTCCTGATGTTCCAGATCAACATGACCCAGCTGATGTGGGAAGTATTCAGTAAAGAATACCATAAAAATCACTCATTACAAGTCAAACTCCTGCACTTAAAAGCCTAATAAAGGTGGACGGACATCAGTAAAAGGTACTTATGCGTCAGTGTAAAAGTCATCATGTGTGATGGACACTGTCGGTGTTATATTATTATTCATCTACTTTGTATAGTCGACAACAACAACACTTTTATGAGTTGATCAAATGTTTTTTATAAGTAACAACAGCTGCACCGTGGAATAAAAATCACAATACTGCTCCTCTTAAATGTGGTGACATTTTACACTTCCTTTCACTACCATGTACAGTACGAACACCACTAACACCAACTTCTTACTAGTTTTACACTTCTTTTTGGAATTCATGGTCAATAAACCTTATTTATAGGAAATTATACCTAATCCTGGAAATAAAAAAAGCCGAAATTATGAATTATTCAGACTAATATTAAAGGAAGGATAATCACAGAAGGGTATATGTCAACGTTCAGTCGGGACATTTAGGTTTTATTTTTTCAAATGCTAAAAAATTTAACAAAACACCCAAAATTCAATGAAAGTAGAAGTTTATTCAATTTAATAGCTTTTGAAGAAAAATGTATAAAAGAACATTTAAAAAAAAAAGTGACAAAATGTTGGAAAAAAACAGCAAAAAACGTCAAAATGCGCAGAAAGATTTCGACAAAAACGTTGGAAAAAGTGACAATTTTTTTTTTTTTAAAGTGACAAAACCAACGGAAGTATCGAAAAAGACGACCAAAATACTTTTTTAATAATTTTAACTTTTGACCCAGAGAAACAACTCAAGGGTTAAGTAAATTAATAGAAAAAATACAAGAATAAAGTAACAAAAACAAAAATAGAAATGATCAAGTAGCTCACAACTGAACCAACAGTATTGGGTAAATGCACGTAGTCACACTTTGGACCCTCTCCTTCCCACATTACATCACACAGTTACTATTTGACTGTTGTTACAACTTGTCGTACTTGATGTAAGCAACGTTTAGTCACTGATTTACAAAAAGAAAGGAGCCTTCAAGATTTCAAACATCAAGACACGCTGTGGTGACAAGCTGCACCAAAAAAAGATGTGTTTTTGACTGCTGCTGAGATAAAAACGTAACCACGGCTGTGGCTGGTTTACTTTAAAATAATCAGAAATCCAGATTCATAGTTCTGTCCCTGCATATGAACATATGTACTCATATATATCAACTCTATTCAATATGATGGAGGCATATACAAGTCATCATGGGCTCCAAAAAAGACATATTCACACTGTGGAGACTGTAAAAACATGTGTACCATGTGTACCATGTATGTACATATGTGTGTGTGTGTGTGTGTGTGTGTGTGTGTGTGTGTGTGTGTGTGTGTGTGTGTGTGTGTGTGTGTGTGTGTGTGTGTAAATATTTATAATAAGAGATAGAACTGTAATGTGAAAAGTAAAGGATGTGATTGCTCCCTAACAGGCCAGATGATTCTGGAGACGTTCCTTCCCCTAGAAAAATATACAGTAAGTATGTAATCTATATATTTGGACATCTTCCAAGTTTGAATGTGTGTAACTGTGTGAATGTGATCAGGGCTTTCCTGCAAAACAGAGGTTCCCCTGAATAAATACATAAATTGTACACATTGTGTTGTGTCTAAGAAATGTTTAGTATATAGGAGATATAGAAGTATAATGTGAAACGTTAGACTGTCCTTCCGCAGAAAAATACAAGTACCATGTTATGTAATCCATATATCTGGGCAGCTTCCAAGTTTTAATGTGTGTAACTGTGTGAATGTGATCAGGGCTTCCTCTTAGTGAAACCCCCCCTAAATATAGTAGGGTTAATATATGTAACCTTATGTTGTCTATAAGACATATTTAGGAGTATAATGTGAGAAGTAAAGGATGTGATTGCTTCCTAAGAGGCCAGATGATTGTGCAATTGGCGTTTTAAGGCCGCAGTGTTGTGACTCCTCTGCCAGCCTCCTCTTGAAGCTGCAATCAGCTCCGAGTCTCCCAGTCTGCGTGAGAGTTGCAGCTCCGCAAGCAGCAGTCGTGCACGCTAAGAAATCCCCCGGTGGGTGCAGCCGCCGCAATCAGCCCGGAGCGCAGGGGGGAGCAGCGTGTGTGCAGCATATGGTTCCCTGCACAGGATGTAAAGAGTCAACAAGGAGGCCATTTACTCCCAATTAGGGAAATAAAACAGGACAGGGGCCAAAGCGCTACTCCAATCAGCACCAGGGGTCACTGGACAGACGCGGCGGCGGGGTGGCGGCACCGGGACCGTCATCATCACCACCTTCATCATCATCATCATCATCATCCTCAGCCCCGGGGCCAAGGCGGCACAGAGGGACCGAGCTGATCCTGGACCAGCAGAGACCAACCGGAGCTTTGGTTTTTAAGCATCCAGTTTGATTGACAGGTATGTTGGAGACGTTTTTAAAAAGAGGAAGAGCGTGCGCCCATATGCAGAGGCCCAGTCCTCGATGCAGCGGCTCCGGGTTCGAGTCCGACCTGCTGCCATTTGCTGCATGTCTCCCCCTCCCCCCTTTCCTGTCTACAGCTGTCCTGTCTATTAAAGGCTAAAATGCCCCGAAAAATATCTTTAAAAAAGAAAAGAGAAGACAAGTACCTCAAACACCTGTACTTAAGTACAGTACTGGAGTAAACGCACTTTGTTCCATTCCACCAGATATCACATAAGAGACTTGAGATTTTGGGTCGTGCAGGTTTTCCATCGCTCTCCTCACAGCTGATTTTAAAGGATCAGCTTCAGGAGTTCATAGGATCATGTGAATCAGCTGTGTTTGGGCCGGGACTGACAGATGTGAAACATGAGGGACACGGAGTACTCCATCCGGGAGTACACGTTTGGAAACGCTGTACAAGTACCTTCAAGCTGTTCTTAAACAGCTGAGTTTGAGTTGCTTTAAAGAATGCAAAAGAGCCAACAGGCTGCCAGTTCTTACACAGAAGTATTGACAAAGAAACAGAACTTATCATGATGTGCCGATTGTTGTTATATCATTTCTGAATATTCGGAATAACTCAAGACAATGTCGAAGATGTTGAGGGTCTATTCTAGATTGAAAAAATACTTTTTTGCGCACTAGGGCTGGATATCCCATACCAATACCTTGACTTAAATACGGGTTCCTGAACGCTACTTTTTTAACGATACCAATTTTATAAAAATACATTTTAACAAAAATAAATTACAGCATTACACATTACGGCACACATCTTTTGATTTATGTTTCCGCTCCTACTCGGTGATCCCCTGTGTCTCTGTGTAACGTAGAGTTTTTCCTGTAAGGTTAGACAGCCGATCACAGACATTATCAGATGTTGGTAGAAGCACGCTGCGCGCTGATTGGCTCACTGACGCTGATGAGATTGACTCCTTAGGTATTGAATGACGAGGCGTTTTCCGATACTCGATACTAAGGAGGCGATTCGGTCGTCGTTCAAATACTAAGAGCCAAAATATTCCCAGACTGAACTTATGATAAAGTGCCGAATGTTGTTACATCATTTCTGACTATTCAGAATTCAGATTATTAACTCGAGACAATGTCGAAGATGTGGAGGGTCTTTTCTAGATTGATTCTCGATTCATTTAAGTTGACTTGTGTCTATCCTACTGTCTACTTTATTCCCTTATAATGCCCATATTTAATGCTGTCTTTTTTTTTTACTTTATCCTTGCACTGCTATAGTGTTTACATTACTATATTGTCCATATTTAATGCTGGTCTCTAGACTTTATCCTTGCACTATTGGACTTATTTGCACTACCATCATGACACACCCTCTCATAGAGCACCTCACCATGCAGACTGAATCCCAGGGTCAGTCCCTGTCCTGTCACTGCAAGCCTCTCATGCTTATACATCCCTTATAGTACATTCATGTGGATTTTTTATTTAGTATCTTTTCTTTTACTGTCCATATTATTCGTGTGGATTTGTTATTTTATCATCCTGTTTGTGATGTATGTGTATGTTGTGTGTGATGTCTTTAAGCTACTGGGACCGTGAATTTCCCCTTGGGGATCAATAAAGTATCTATCTATCTATCTATCTATCTATCTATCTATCTATCTATCTATCTATCTATCTATCTATCTATCTATCAAATCCTTGTTATGGGCACTTTGTTCAGTTCAGTACGATGCAGACAGGACCTGTAGGCCGTTATGATTTTGTGGCGTGCGTCTTAAACCACTGGGCTTCAGGACTCCCTCACAAAGTATTTCTTTATGTTCAGGCTCTCTGGGCTAAAAAAAACTAAAACTAAACGTACCTCAAAATTAAGTTCAAGCATAGGCGTAATTTACCCCCCCACCCCCACACCCACACCCAATAATCCAAACTGGCCGGTGCAACCCCCCCTCCCCCTGATCCCAAAAATGTTATTATAATGATGAATGAAAAATATGAACTGTTGTAAAACATGATAAGTGGTTGGCCTTTCTCCATTCAGTGTACTTAGCAAGCAAAGAAAAAAACCTTTTGTTTGTTCAAATTGTTGCAGAAAAATTGTGTTTGATGCCCAAAATTTCCTGGACTATCCAGTTAAAATCTCCCCCCCACACACACACACACACACACACACACACCTGCTGAGAAGAAAGGGCCTCGCTATGATAGCTGGCGATAAATGTTGAACCCAAAGTTATGCCCCTTGACTTCCAGTCTTCTGTTCGCGACGACCGAGACAATCCAAAACATTTTGTAATCTCTTTCCTCTCTGCGTGACTCTTTGGTTTTTAAATGTGCTCTGGAAATAACCGTGACTTGATATTATCTCCAGTTATGAGGCCTGAACGTTTGAGTTCATTTTTTAATTCATTAAATCAAGCTCAGCTGTTTGCAGCAAATATTTTTAAAATCTGCTGTTTTCGTTGTTGACTTCCAGTTAAAAAAAACAAAAAAACATTTATTTTATTTGTTCGTTTTTCAGGAAACTTAAACGATACATAACTAAATCAACATGCAAACATACACAAGACAAATAAAAAAATCAAACAAACATTTGAAAATCTAATAAATATTATTACGCACTTTCTTGGGTTAGTTTCTCAACATACACAAGACAACAAACTAGACAACTAAACAAATAAAATAATAAAAAGGCAATACAAAAATATATTTCAAAATCTTTCTCTCGCAGCTGCTAATCACCAACGTCCAGCTCACTCCCACCACTCAACATGACGTGTCAAAAAAAAAAAAAACTTTCCACAAAAATGACAAACTTCTAAATGATGAAATGTTTTCACGCTGAAGCAGATTTTTTTTTAGCGACAAAGTCCATTTGAGCCACACTCTCCCTGCTAACGTCAGCTCTGCAGGATGGCATGTTCCCTTTGAGAGATGTTTGGACGTTTCCATTCGCCGCAGACAAACCGTGGCAGCCGGAGCAGAAACGGGCCACTTTCACATCCAGCTCTGAACAAAGAGAGAGAGAGAGAGAGTAGGGGGGCCCTGGAGGAGAAGACTGGGAGTCTGAGACTTCTTTTTTTCTCTCTCTCTCTCTGCCCTAGCTGGCACCGGAATGGACTTGTAGGCAGGAAAAATGAATCTGTGGGGGAAAACTAATGATGAAAAAAGTCGACTCTATCCCTGTGCCTTCATTAAATACATGGAAAGAACGAGAGAGGCACATCTGGATTCAATCGGCATCCCTTTGATGGCATCAAGTGTTCTTTTCCCAGATCAGGGGGCTGGAAGCTACGGGATGTCTATGGCAGCTTGGAGCCCAGAGTCGACTCCTGCCATCCCAACACATGAACCCCCCCCCCTCTACACATCACCTCCACCATCCCTCTCCCTCCATCCCTTCATCCCTTCACCCCCACCACTAGAGGTGGGAACATTTTCTGAGGCTTTCCGTCTTCTTTTTTTTTCTTGCTCTTGAAGTTCAGAGTGAAAAACGTTCTCATTTTTTCACTCCGCCACATTCATGTGACGGCGGGGAGTTACTGCTTATGCTGTGCCGGTTCAGTATATAAATAATATGACACAAAGCATTTCTGACCAACAAGTCCTCCAATACCATACGCCGATGATATAGCCTGTGGTTGTGTATTTCCTCCGCTCTAATACGACCCACAGGAGCGTTTTCAAGGAGGAGTAAAAAACATGATGGACTCTTCACTGTAGTTTCTTCGCGGGAAAGTCGCTGGACGCCACAATCTTCTGAACATAGTCACACCGAGAAACACAGAGAGAGCTGTGTGGAGCTGATAGTCTTCATTAGCTTTGTATCAACTCATTTGGCGACGGCATGAATGTAACGGACGCTCATTAATATCAAAAGTTACGCACTAAAGCTTTAACTTTGTGAAACGGTCACATTTTGGTTAAGTTTAGGCACCAAAACTACACAGTTCAGTTTAGAAAGACAAGATAAGATAGCTTTTATTGTCCGGAAGGACATTTTTCTTGGACAAAAAAACAAAAAAAAAATATCTGCTGTTTCACCCTCTAAGGTCTAAGGGCATTTTCACACATCTTCTTAAATTCATCTTTTTAAGGTATTTGCATATAACGGATATGTATATTTTCACATCAAGATGTTCAGAATAAACTCAGCTTTCAGTATCGTGGCGCCCAAATCTGTCTCAGAGCAATGTGTGAAGAGATAATTTGGCGCTAAAGCTGAAACTGATGTTGTTGTTTCCTCAAATCTCTCTAAAACAAACCTTAACTTATGATGTGTTGTACGAATTGTTTCGGTGCTTGACATGAGTTTACCTCAGTAGTCTTTAGGTCAAACATGATTAAAACAGTAAATAAATGTCTGAAATGAAAACATTTTAACATCGCTTTTTGAGTCAGAGTTTTGTCAGACATCGTTTGGACGCGTCAGTGTGTCTTTCGTCCTCAGAGGGTTAAAGAATACAACACAACATAGTGCAGACATACATACACACATAAAGTACGCAGACAGACTGTTGCATCACTCTGCCTGGACATGCTCATGTTGCATGACCAAAGATGGTGGTTTGAGTCAAAATCAGACGTTACTTCCAGTTCTGCATGTGATGCTGAACGTGACGTCTTTACAAAGACATTTGGCGCTCTTATACTTCCTCACTTTACTTCCAGCTTTGGCCTTAGGCCTCAGAGGGTTAAACTGAGGAACATCATATGTGTAATTCTCTACCTGAGAATCACACACTTGTGAGAAATCAAGAGGCTGATTAAAGTGTACGTTTGCAGCTGCTGACGGATGACGGACAGCTGTGTGGGGTTGTTTTAATTAACAGCAACAAGACTTGTCATTTAAAACGAGATAAACTTCAGCGCAGCAGTTTTATATCAGGAACCAAATATCAGGAGCAACATGTCCGCTCTGCTTCTGTCCAGTGAATGTAAATCCAATGTTTTCTCTCTTCTGTTTTGTTCACCAGCCTGTCTCTCTCTGACTGTGTCTGTCTGCTGTTTGCTGCTGAGAAGAGGTGGAAGAAGTACTCACACTCAGACCTTTGACTTAAGTCAAAGTATTAAAGTAGTAACACCACAGTGTATAAATGATCTGTTACGTGCAAAAGTCATGCATTCAATTTTTAATTCAAGTCAAAATATAGGAGACTGTCATCCCTGAAAAACATTCCCATAGGTCCTTTGTTCAGCAGCAATTACGACTTCAGACACAATTTTTAGCCCGTAAGTTACGACTTCAAGTCACGACTCACAATTTGGTAGCGTTCCAGGCAAAGTCACGAGCTGGCTGACTAAACATTGTGCCGTTGGCAGGGTTCAGGTTAGCCTACCTAACGTTAACGTTAGCTAGTGGCTACCTAACGTTGACGTTAGCTAGTGGCTACCTAACGTTGACGTCAGCTAGCGGCTACCTAACGCTGACGTTAGCTTGCGCTAGCTGATACTAGCGATTTCTAGTCTGCGACATATTTTGGGCTTCATTTAATAAGCATAACCTGTAGTAGTACACAATCGTATGTGTATTGTTTTGATTACAATGTGCGGAATTACTTTACGTTGCCTATTTATGTCTGTTTATTTCTATTTCTCACCGCCGTCTGTACAGCGCCATTGTTGTTTATGTGTGTGTGACGTCAAAAACTGTAACTGGGAGTACAGCAATCTGGTACGCGTTCACGGGGAGTAAGTTACGGGTTTGGCTGCCGTTCCAGGGCGCTTTCACGGGTAGAAGGTTGTGAAAACGTACAGGTTGCCTGGAACGCAGCATTATATTTACGTTTATAATGACAGCGCCCTCCAGTGGTCATAGTAGTTCTGACGGGAGCAAAGCAGGAAGTAAGGTGACACAGTATAAGACCGCCGCCGAGTTCAGCGTAAGGAGGCAGGTTGGGGGGGGGGGATGGGTCAAACAAACAGGACTTTCACCCAGGAGACCGGGGATCGTGTCCCGTTAGAAAACAAAAGCGAGTTGTTTTGTGACTGTTTTGAAGTCACATGTGGAATCGACGGAAGTAACGTCTGATTTGGGCTTTTAGTTTGTAGCAACAGAGAAGGTAGTCCTATAGTGTATATCAACGACGTTTCATTTCCGGGATTGTTCGGGTGCTGACGGAAATTCCGCCGGATGTCCATTACCTTCCTGTTTTTCTGTGTTGGTGTTCTAAACTCCTGTGAGGACTATGGTTAACTGCTCCTCAGATCTCTGCAGGGTAAATCCAGACAGCTAGCTAGACTATCTGTCCAATCGGAGTTTTCTGTTGCACGACTAAAACAACCTTTGAACGTCCACATGTTCCACCAAAACAAGCTCCTTCCAGAGGCTATTTAGCAGAGGTACCGTGGCTCCGTCCGGAGCTTAGCCCCGCCCAAGACGATTGTGATTGGTTTAAAGAAATGCCAATAATCCAGAGCACGTTTTTTCCCCATCCCTCCTTCGCGGCTCTGTGGAGGAGGGTCTGGCAAAGCGAGACTAGATTTGAACCCAAATCACGATGTTTATCTACGTAAACCTAACTAAGTAGTTTTTGGGCCTGAACCTAACCAACCTTTAACGTGGTTAAAACAGCAACTGTGTAAAAATGTCAACTAGTGCAGCGTTAAATGTTGTGTTCACCAAAAACTAAACTCCTTTCTCCACCACTGTACAGGAGAGGAGGCTTCAGAGGCAGATATCTCAAAACCCAAACTGTCTGCAAGGCTGGATCCCACTGGAGGTAAGTGAAAATGTGTTTTTTTGTGATTTGTGTGCGCTGACCCTGTAATTATGTCATTATTTGTGCACCCGCAATACCAAGGTCCCTTAATTAGGTAAGTATAATGTAACTTAATCTAATTCGGAGGACAAACCTGTTGTTTGTTAACAGCACAGTCAACATCTATGGCTTCATGAATGCCAGGAAAACTCAAAAGTATAAAGTTCATGCTTTCAAAGCTTGGGCCACAGCGACGGTGGCTCTGCAAAATACTCTCTTGAAGGAACTTGATATGGTGGAACATTTGCACCCTGCATGAGAAAACGTCACATACAATATTAGATGAAGTTAACTGTTGACACAATACAGTAACGTGAGCTATTTAAATTAGCTGGATACATGGTTAAACATCTCCGTGTGTACTTGGTCCACAGCAATCCCACCAATCGGTCCCAAAACGTCCCAGTCAGAGAGGAAATGACCTAAACATATTCTTTGTAAATCTTTATAATCATTCCCCGAAAGAACTGAGCAGGTCTGTCTTGTTGAACCATCCCAAGTTTCTTCAAAACATTTCATTTTCAGCGTGTAGCTCGCTAGCTGATATCGGATGTCAGGCTTTTTGATGGGAATGTACTTCTGTTGATCCAGACTACATTAAACCCTTCTAAAACAATTTGGGTTAGCACATTTGGGGGCCCCTGGTGACCCTAAGCAGCTCCTTGCTTACAGTTATTACAGTGCCTTAAATGGGCCGGTACTCACCGGCACTTCTGATTTTTTGTCCACATGCGTACCTTTACTTATATATACAGACTGTATATAGTCTGTCTATGGAAAATCAGATATTGCACCCCCATATAACCGGAATGGAATGTTTTTTTTGTTTCCTAACCACATTTTCAGACACTGCGATGACTGTGAGACCGGCAGTCGAATCGGGCTCCTTAGATCAAATCGTCTTCTAAAAGATACACCTATGAATATAAATATATCCAAGACACATCAGAATAATTAGAATGCCGAATTAGGATACTACCTTTTTTGGTCCTCTTCAGGCACTAGTTATTCATCTAGCCTCTAGATTTCAGCTGCACTTGCTTATATTTGTGTCCCCTGCTGCCCTGACAGCTCAGCCTCATGCACACAGATCTGCAGACAGACTGACTGGCACGGGTTAGGGTTAGGGTTAGGGCACATGGCATTTGGAGGAGTCAGAGCGGGTTTATCAACACACAGACAGTGCTAGCTGACTCTGCTCCTATACTCTCAGCAGCCAGGGTGCTGATGGTGCTGATGTTTCTGCTGAAGGAGGGGGGGGAGGGAGAGAGGGAGAGAGAGAGAGAGAGAGAGAGAGAGAGAGAGAGAGAGAGAGAGAGAGAGAGGGAGAGAAAGAGAGAGAGAGAGAGGGAGAGAGAGAGAGGGAGAGATACGGAGAAAGAGAGAGAGAGAGAGAGAGAGAGAGAGAGAGAGAGAGAGAGAGGGAGAGAGAGGGAGAAAGAAAGAGAGAGGGAGAGAGAGAGAGAGAGAGAGAGAGGGAGAGATACGGGAGAAAGAAAGAGAGAGGGAGAGAGAGAGAGAGAGAGGGAGAGAGAGAGAGAGAGAGAGAGAGAGAGAGAGAGAGAGAGAGAGAGAGAGAGAGAGAGAGAGAGAGAGAGAGAGGGAGAGAGAGAGAGAGAGAGAGAGAGAGAGAGAGAGAGAGAGAGAGAGAGAGAGAGAGAGAGAGAGAGAGAGAGAGAGAGAGAGAGAGAGAGAGATACGGGAGAGAAAGAGAGAGGGAGAGAGAGAGAGAGAGAGAGAGAGAGAGAGAGAGAGAGAGAGAGAGAGAGAGAGAGGGAGAGAGAGAGAGAGAGAGAGAGAGAGAGAGAGAGAGAGAGAGAGAGAGAGAGAGAGGGAGAGAGAGGGAGAGAGAGAGAGAGAGAGAGAGAGAGAGGAGAGAGGGGGAGAGAGAGAGAGATAGAGAGAGGGAGAGAGAGAGAGAGAGAGAGAGAGAGAGAGAGAGAGAGAGAGAGAGAGAGAGAGAGAGAGAGAGAGAGAGAGAGAGAGAGAGAGAGAGAGAGAGAGAGAGAGAGAGAGAGAGAGAGAGAGAGAGAGAGAGAGAGAGAGAGACAGGAGAGGGAGGGAGAGAGAGACATAGAGAGAGGGAGAGAGAGAGAGAGAGAGAGAGAGACACAGAGAGAGACACACAGAGAGAGAGAGACACAGAGAGAGAGAGAGAGAGAGAGAGAGAGAGAGAGAGAGAGAGAGAGAGAGAGAGAGAGAGAGAGAGAGCGCCTGGAGGTGCGGCAGTAACGGCCTGCCTCCCCGCGCCTAGCTGCCGCTCAGCTTGCTGTGCGCGCACACGGAGCTTTGCGCATCTGGTCGTCATCAGTAGCAGCAGCTCCTCCTGCTCAGATGTGACTCAGCCAGAGTGGGAAGACAGCTTCTTCGTCTTCTTCTTCTTCTGCTCAGAGGACTTCTGTGAAAAAACTTCTTCAAAACTTTTCTCTCTGCGGCAGCAGCAGCAGGACGCGCTGATTTTTCTCTTGTTTTGGCGTTGACGCGCGCCGCCGGATGGATTGTGTTTAGGGGTTTGTTGGGGACAAAAGCAGCCGCAGGCGAGGAGAAAACTTTGCTGAAGTTTGTTTAAGCCCTGCGCGGCTAATCTGGATGTGAACAGACCCGCGTTCTGCTCGGAAGAACCGGAGTCTGTCTCTCTCTCTTTCTCTCCCCCTCTCTCTCTCTCTGTGGCTGGTTTGTGGAGGCGCGGATCTTGTTGGCTCGCTTGTGATTCTTCTTTTTCTTCTTCTTATTACCGCACCGTTTCTTTCCGCCGTTCCCCACTTGCGTCATGACTTCTAGCTATGCACATGTAATGGACAGGCAAGCATCGATATCAAACCGCCTGGAGAGTCCGATCACGTCTAACCTGGACAACCTGCAAGCCAAAAAGAACTTCTCGGTGAGCCACCTGTTGGATCTGGAAGAGGCCGGGGAAATGGTCGGCACCCAGGCGGACGAGAGCATCGGGGAGGCGGGGAGGAGTATGCTGGAGTCCCCGGGGCTGACCAGCGGGAGCGACACGACCCAGCAGGAGAGTAAGTTTAAAATAATAATAATAATAATAAATAAATTAAAAAAGGAACTGGAACGGAGCAGAAGAGGTCAAAACTTTCACAACTTTTACAAATATTAAAACTCATCTCTGGTGTGTTTTAGTGCAGAATGTGAAGACAAGGAGTTTTTAGTCTCGATCTAGGGAAAACCCTGCAAAATGTCACAGGAATGTAGTTCTAATGAGCAGCTGACGACTAAAGTCATTTGTTTTCATTATGTTTCTGGCGTGTGCCCGCGTGCGGAGCGCATGAATGGAGCTGTGCAGAAAGCAGCAGCCGCGCGCATGGAAGGAATCCTTTAGTGAGTTTTGGCAATGCATCATCCCTGACGGCCTCCCCCTCCACTCGGCCATTAATTTACCATTAACACTTTGATGTCAGTGAGGTATGGTGATGTTGGTGGACATGGTCAGTGAACTCGGGGGCAATAAATCTCTCTCTCGTGACCTAAACGAGGCCACATTTTTCTGACCTAGCGCGTTTTCATCTTTTTATTTCACAGAATAAAATCGAGTAAATAAAGCATTTATTTTTTAAATACTAAGAGTCACATACCATTAATGCGTCACAAATATGCTAGTTTCATGATAAACATCTGTATTGTATATATATAATTATATATATTTTTCGCTCATCATTCCTCCATGTGTGTTTGCGCAAAAATGAGGCCGATCCAAGCCGCGTTCGGTGCGCTGAGAAGCGGATACTCTTCGCTGAGCTGCCGCTGACGCCCCAGACTGAAAACCACAGAGCTAATATTTGCAACTTTATTGTATAAAAATGTGCCGTTACGTGCCTAAAACTCCGATAAACTCGTCGCTCGCGCTCTCCAAACGCACCGTTGAGAGAGTAAATAAACTCTCCCCCCCCCCTCCTCTTCCTCCTCTCCTCTGCAGCGGCTGACAGAAACGTTACAGGCTTTAATGGGTGTTATTGTTAGTTTTTTAAAAGGCTAAAAATCGTGTGAGAAATATGCGGGAGGAAGTGGCCGGGTCACGTCGTTAATTCACGGTTATTTTCGGCCTGTCAAACACGTTCAGAACGTCGGAGCCTAATCATTTGTCATAATTACCGCGCGTGTCCTCGCGCACACAATTAAGGAATCAAATAACAGCATCTCAGATGGATCGTATCTTAAACTGACTTTAAAATGAATCAGTCATGTTTCGATGAGTAGAAACATTTGGTGCCTTTGTTTCGTATAATGTTGAGGAAAGAGTCCGATTTACGCAAAATTCAGAAATAATAATGACACGTTTTGGAGCCGCTACTCGCGTGATTAACATTTAGTTTTTGTGATTTACTGACAGAAATGTGAAAGCAAAAGATATGACTTTTAAAGTGAATCAGCCGTGTTTGTGGTTTGATTAGAAACATATTTGGGATGTTTTATTTTGTCAAGTTGAGGAACGAGATTTACGCGCGATTTAAGAATAATGAGTCTCTAATCGTGTAATGGACATTTAGTTTTTCTGCTTTTCTGACAGAAACGTGAAAGCAACAGATGCTCTGAATGACTTTGGGCATTTTTTCCTATAATTCTTTTCACAAATCGCCATTAATTTAGGCTATACATCTTGGAAATTCTACAAAAATAACACATTTCAAAGTAAAATGCAAAACATACAGCCTATAATCGTGTATTTAACATTTACTTGTTATGATTTACTGAGAGAAACGTGAACGCAACAGTTGCTCTGAATACCTTTATGCATTTTAAATTAATTTCACAAATCGCCATCAATACATAACTACATCATGGAAAATACTGCACGACTCAAACAACATTTCAAAATAAAATAGCAAACATTTGAACGTATTTCTGTTTCCCATTATGTTAGGGATCAGCAACAGGAGGACTAAATAACTTTGACTGATCGCTGCTAATGACATCAGTCTAATAATTGCACGTGCACGGTGCTGGCCACTCACAGCTGCAGGATGATGATGGTGATGATGAGGATGAGGGAATGGCTTTGATTGGCTGCTGTAAATGTCACCCTGCACGTTTAATTACACGCTTTCTGAGACCAGACCGCCGCTCTGCACGGGACACACAGAGTTCCCTATTTGGGATATTTGGATTTTATATTTGTGTCCACTTGAAGCAAGGCTCACACTCGGAGCTGCCAGCCAGGAACAAAGTGTACATCTCTTTCTAAGCTCCTTATTTTTTTTTTCCGTTTTCAAAGTTTCTATATCAGAAATATAGCCCCAAAATAGCACGGATGGTTCCACACGACGCTCTCTGCATGTAGTTCACTGTGTTATTAAATAAGTGAACTGATTTCCAAACGGTGCCCAGACTAAACTTGGACATGTCTGTGATAATCCATCACTCTGATCTCATAGTCAAAATAATTCACAATTTACTTCTTTAACTAAAATAATGTATAATTTCATATAAATTAGGTGCATTGACCATACATTTACAAAAAAGAGAGTGTAGTAATAGTTTGGAATGAAGTTGGCTGAGACGATGTTAACAGAGAATTGGGTGATCGTTTGTATAAACGTTATAAACTGAACTGGCAACACAGACCGCGGGTCAGTTTGAACCTGAGAGGACACGAGCCTGCATGCTCGACGGGAAGACAACAGATGATAGATAGATTCAACTGTATTGTCATTGTGCAGAGTACACGTACAAAGACAACGACATGCAGTTTGCGTCCAATCAGACGTGCAAAAAGAGCAGAAAAGTGCAATATGATATACAAATATAGACAGGACAAGAAATCTAGTGCAGTGTAGACAGTAGTATACAGTTGGTTTACAGAAGGTGATTTATTAATTAAATATAAATATGTGCAGTGTATTAGCAGTTACCTTATAAGAGCAGAATAAATATGGCTATGTAATATGAACAATGTATGAACATGTACAGATATGTACAGTGTAGCGGGAATACTAATATATATATGCAGTGTATTAACAGAATATATTATAATAAAAACAGAATAAATATGGATATTCAGTATGAACCACATAGACAGATACACAAGGGTTACATTGACAAAAATGTTTGTTTTTTTGTAGCTATATTCTTGCATGCCAAACCTGCCGCGCCACGTTTTCACATGTGCAAAGAAAGCAAGATTTATAACAGCTCAAGTCAAATATTGCATTAAGATATATTCAGCATTTTTTTTATGTTGTCATGTCACCGTTTTTTCTACACAACATCGTGCCCTTTATTTACTTCTGAAGGAGTCATTTAAGTATAGGCTAGGTACAATTTTATATTCATATTTAACAAGTCAAATAAAGTCGTCTTTATGTATGAAGCGCATTTAAGACAACACAAGGAGGCACATAGAAGACAAGATGCATCAAAACAGGAAGTTCTAGGAGAGCATGAATCAAATCAGTAATAGCGATATTAAAAAACAAGGTAGGGAATTAAAATTAAAATGAGAGGATTCAACAGAAGCCGAGCAGCCTCAAACTGAACCAAAAGCAAATGAACAGAGATCGGTTTTTTCGATTCGATTTAAAATATGAAATAGCGGAGCATGGCTCAATATGATTTAATGGAGGCATGACTCAGGGACCGAGATGAAGAGAGGAAGACCATAACTCATAGGCCTAATTTACAGGGGGGGGGGGCGTAGTTACTGGTAGTTACTAACAGTGGCCAGTGCAACCTCCTAAATATCTAATAATATTTTCCTTTACATAAATAGACATTTGCATCATAAATTGACGCAGAAAAGGCACAAGTTGGTGCAGAAAAAGATCACCAGAATGCAGGAAACGAAGATCTGTTGAACCCAAAGTTGCGCCCTTACCATAACTGACTTTATGGCATTTTAATATGTATTTTCATGTCAGTGACACGGTCCCCCTCTCCCAGCAGACACACGTCAGTTTGTTGTTGTTTGTCTGTCGCACTTTTCTCCGTTTGTTGCGTCACCAAAACGGGCGCCCGGACTAATAAAGTGCGTCAGGATTATTATTCGAAACCTCGAGTCTGCTGCTTGGTTGGTTGGTTGATTGGTTGGGGGGGGGGGGATGCGCGGTCTCTGGTCAGCCATGTGCGGCTGCCTTCAGCCTTTACAGCCGCACTTTAGTCAAGAATCAGGAGTCACACACACACACACACACACACACACACACACACACACACACACACACACACACACACACACACACACATCAAACGGAGGAAACAAGATGGAAGGCAGAGGAGAGATTTGTATTTCATCTCAGCTGCAAAATGTTTCCTCAAAAACCACAAATATACAATCTGTCATTTATTTCAAACATCTCATCTTCATGTAAAGTAGAGCTCAGTGTTAACACACAGAGGTCTATCTCGGGGGTCAACAATGGGGGGGAATTAAGATTTGGAGCATATCAACCACTTCATTTCCTGCATTCTGGTGATTTTTTCTGCAACAACTTGTGCCTTTTCTGCATCAATTTATGATGCAAAATGTCTTTATTTATGTAAAGGAAATTATAATTTGATACCATTTTTTTGGGATGGGTTGCACTGGCCAGCTTTGATTATTGGGGGGGGGTTGTAATCCCCCCCCGTAAATTAGGCCTATATATATGTAAAGTGGAGAGGTGGGGTTCAGGTCTGTTCTCTACTCTGGTCATTTCTGCTATGAAGAGGGAAATATTGTTCTTTCTTCGGCAATGTTCTGCATAAAGCAAGAAAATGAAGTAGAGCTGAGTTTAGCACACAGAGGCGGGCTTTCTTCTCATATTTTTTACAGTTTTCTGCATAAAGCAGATACTGCAGCTACGTGTTTACATGAAACGGTATGGCAGGAACATGTTCAGAAGAACACATTAGCATCCAAAAATACAAACCAAAATGCACCTTTTGAAACTCATCTGACAAGTTTTACTTTGCAGATTTACATTTTACAGCCAAAACTTAATGCAGTCATTCAATATTTTTGTTTTGTTTTAATTGTTTTAATCTGTTGTTGTTCCACCCTGGGGGGTTCAGGACCCCCGCAGAGGGGCAGGCAAGATAAACCCCAAAGGTCAAAAAAGATTAACAGGATTAGGAGAGAAAAAGAATCTGCTTCACCAAATGCTGTTTATTTTTCCTGATTGTATTTTTAATCTTTAGTTAAGTCTGAATACATATGAATTGATTTTCTTAAAGACATCCCTCTCCCCAAACACACCCAGCTAAATAAATCAAATGTAGAACCGTTCATACAGCCCACGATGAAAACAAGAAACATACTGAAATAGAACTCTCACTGACGAAAAATAAACCAAAGCATAAAATGTCAAACATAAATCCTTTCCGTGTTCCTGTATTTGTGATTAAACATAGAAATATACAATGACATAATAGGTGGGACAAAATAAACCCTGAGGACCCACCCAACGCTGAAATATTTAAATGATTAAAAGTCAATATAATAAAATAAATAAATACAAAAACACAATGTTAATGGTTTTTTAAAAATATTCCTTTAATATTTTTTTCTTGCTTTATTCAACGTTTTCTACTCTTTCCCCCCAGTATACACACCCCTTAAAACAACTTATTACCACACCTTTTACAATTATTTTTTTCAAAATTCATGGTCAATAAACCTCATTTATATGATTTTAATACCTCATTTTTGAGTTAAAAAGCAGAAATTATGGAATATTTTGACAATTAAGTTTAAATCCGAGGAAGACTTTAGTCAGAGTTTAGTCAGGGAATAGTTTTTAAACCATTTAAACCGTTTTTGTTGTTGTTTTTTTTTCAAATGCTGTAAAATATAATATAACATCTGGAATTCAATGATATTGCGAAGAATGTTGTATTGAACTAACCGTGTTGTATTTTTTTTGGGCAATTTTGGTTAAAAGAAACCCATATTTTTTGTTAAAAACGGGTCACGTTTGACCACGAGGACATCAGGAGGGCTCAGACTTCAGCCAACCAACGACGAGGCACCTGCTTTTATAAAATCCAGGCTGTCAACATATTATATATTCTATATTTAATAACTACATTTACGAGGAGTGATATTATATATCTTGATACACGATTGACATGCAATTTACAAAGATGTTATATTTATAGAAAATAATACATTATAGATAATATTTAAGAATGAATGACATCATTTGTTTGCAGTTCTTAATGTTGACGTGCCACTTAATGACCAGTCACCACTGTATATTATATATTTTATAAGTACATTTAGGAGGAATGCTTCCTCTGCATTCCACCCGTCCTAACTACCTAGGAGCCGCGTGCAGCCATCGTCCAGCTCCAGCTGTAATGTCAGAGCCTATACGTCAAACGGCAACGGCGCCACTTCTCCTTGTCCCTACGGTGGGAGGGAAACCGGCGGAAACACGCAGAGAACTCGCAAACCCCAAACCCTGCAAACTTTAAAACCACTAGATCAAAAACCTATCAGCTATCACCACTGCCATATCACTTCTAAATACAACTTATTTCATTTTGACAGTTTTTTTTACATTTTCTAGATGCCTGCCTCATTTTCAAAATATTACACCAGGGGCGCCCGGATAGCTCAGTTGGTAGAGCAGGCGCCCATATATAAAGGTTTACTCCCTCGAGGCAGCGGGTCCGGGTGTGGCTCCGGCCTGCGGCCCTTTGCTGCATGTCATTCCCCCCCTCTCTCTCCCCTTTCATTTCGTCAGCTGTCCTGTCAATAAAGGCCTAAAAATGGCCAAAAAATAATCTTAAAAAACAAAAAAAAAACAAAATAGCACATGGGCTTGCACCTCCACCACTGGGTGAATGTATAGACAGAAGAACAGTAGTGGCAACTAGGGCAACTAGGGCAGCCACCAGGGGAGACTGTGTTGTACAGTATAGACGTTCAGTAGTAAGTTTGGCCAAACAGCCTCCTCAGTACGGGCCTCACATTATTGGAACTGCCTTCCTATTGAACTCAGAGAAAGAACCAGCTGTCTATCATTTAACGTCACACTCAGGAGATGGATTCAAAACAATCAAAACTGCAATCATCAATAGCTGGTTTACCTCATCCTAGGTACTGCCCTTCTTTGTATTGTACTTATTTTTTATATTTTTATTTTGTCCCTCTCTCTCTTCTCTATCTTCTTTTTTAATTTGCTCTCTAGCTTTCTTGCATTCTTTTTTATTAATATAATATGAGGATGTGTTGACCTACCAAGGGACAACAGATGAAAATGAGCTTTATTTTGGCACATTTACATTTTGAGTGTAAACTAAAAATGTCAATTGATGTGCATTGTCCCTTTTAAATAAACAAATAAATAAAAGAAACCCCACACAGAAAAGATCCTGCCCGGCCCGGCCTGGCCCGGCCTGGGGATCGTACTCTAGCAGCTGTGAGGCCGCTGTAACCACTGAGCCACCGTGTGCCGTTGTGTATGCAGAGCTTTGAGTCCCTCAGATGCTCAGGCTGCAGGGGATCTGAGGGAGCTGAGAGACGGGACGCTCACTCATTTAACACTTGTGTTTTCCTCGGGTCAAATGACATCAGTATAACGGGTTTCTTCAACCAAATTTCCCCCCAAAAATAACATGGATGCGTGCATGTACGTTGGCTTCCATACAACGTCCTGCGCAGGTAAAGTGAATCATTACTGCCATTGAATTTTGGGAGTTTTATTCAATTTTATAGCATTTTGATAGAAAAAAACTGAAATGGTTTTAAAACAGCATCCAGTCACTGATTATCCATCAACATCCTCTGATCAAAATTATTCATAATTTCAGCTTTTTCTAAACTCAAAATAATGTCATTTCAATCAGGTTTATTGACCATGAATTATTTTTAAAAAGCGCCAAAACTGTTATTTTTTTATTTTGACCCTGGAGGACAACAAGTTGACGGCCAATATGAAGACAACACGAGGGTTAAAACCATCTCAACATCACTTGTAGAGCTGATAGAAAAGCACTGCAATGACTTCTATGATTCAATTAACACAAAAATGTGTGTGTGTGTCTGTGTATGATCACAGTCTTTTTCCCTGTGAAAAAGACTGTGTATGTGTGTGTGTGTGTGTGTGTGTGTGTGTGTGTGTGTGTGTGTGTGTGTGTGTGTGTGTGTGTGTGTGTGTGTGTGTGTGTGTGTGTGTGTGTGTGTGTGATCACAGCCTTTTTCTGGATGTGAAAGTGTTATTTTGCGGTCTTGTTGGTTCCACCCTGCAGGAGCATTTAGTCTGAACATTTAGACACACGATGCATCTGGAAGGTGCAACACGGATTATATATTTATCTTGCTGTGCACACTGTGGCTCCGTCTGCATTTCTCCGTTTTATTTAGATCATTTGTTTAGATAAATCTAAATAAAATAGAGAAATATGGAGCCACTTGTTTCTTACTTTCAAGTGTACTTCCAGTGATCACTACAACTCTTTGTGTGCATTCATTTGTTAATATATTCCATTTTGCTTTTATTATGTCCGCCAACGAGGCAATGTTTTCGGTTGGGTTTGTCTGACTGTCAGCAGGATTACGGAATACGGAAAAACTACTTCCCTGATTTTTGTGAGACTTGGTGGAAGGGTGTAGCACGGGCCGAGGAAGAACTCCTACATTATTTTTCACTTTCACTGCTACGTTGTGAGCTATAGGGCTCGGCCTTGGCGGAGGTCTGCGCTCTCTGAGTGTCTTATAGTTGTCTGTGTTTTGAGATAACTGTCTCTGACATTTCGGGCCTTCGCGATGAAGATGAATAAGATTTAGTTGCACAAAACTTCACTGAGGATAATCCACAGAGCGCACTGTCTCAGAGTAGATGGGACATTGTTTCCAGAAGAAAAAGTTACTGTGGAATTCTTGTAATGAGCACTGCAAATATGTCTTTTATTTTTATCTTTTGGCTGAACACAGCGATGAGGCAGGGCATTTTTCTTGTACTTTATTATCAAAGGGCAATGAGACTGAAAGTAATCCTCATAAAAGTAAACAAGACAAACAAGGGTAAATACAGAATCATTATTACAGGAAATAAGACAAAACTCACTGTTCAAAACTCACTTTTTACTGTGGAAGAGATTTCTATTTTAGTCCGCCCACATAAGATAAAACGGTTGCCATAAGAGAGAGAGAACTTGTCAGCCGAGCCTTTAACGGTGTACTTTATTTTTTCTAGGTGGAGAAATTGCAAAAACATCAAGTGGATATTGGATAAGGCGTCTTGGCAGGACATTTCTTTGAAATCATCACAGTCATTTTGTGTATTTTCTTTTCTTAGTACTATTTTTTGGGTATGTTTGCAGAAAGAGAGAGAGAGAGAGAGAGAGAGAGAGAGAGAGAGAGAGAGAGAGAGAGAGAGAGAGAGAGAGAGAGAGAGAGAGAGAGAGATGCAACTAAGGTCGAAGGTCAGGTTGAAAATAGGGACGTTGTCGTTTACGTGCTACGCCACAGCGACGGCCGCCACTTTGAATCGGTAGTAATCTGCATCCAAACACACAGAGGATTGTGTACTCTTCTGCTCTCTTTACTTCCAGCTGCTGTGCTATCATCAGATTATCAGAGATGCAAACAGCGTTCAGATTTCAGATCTCGCACCTCCTGTCACTGTTTAAATGTTGATGACGGTGAAGCTCTCGATCAAAACCTGCATCTTAAAGGTGCTCCCAATCTTAAGTGTGCATCCGTGGGAAGATCATTCGTGTTGTCTTCTCCGACCATGCACTGGTTGTCCCTGCGGGTCAAAATAGAAAATTAACACGTTAATTGTAATGTTTTTTTTTCTTCTGGTGATTTTGACATTTTTTCTGATTTTTTTTGTCCATTTTTTTGACACTTTTTCCACTTATTTTGTCAGTTTTTTTATTTTTACCGTTGATGGTTTTTCCCACTACCACCAGTACTGTAAACACGCCACGGACACCAACTTATTACCACTAGTGTTACACTTATTTTTTCATGGTCAATAAACCTCGTTGGATTTTTAAATTCTATCTAATTTTTGAGTCCAAAAAGCTGAAATTATGAATTATTTTGACTAATATTAGAGGAATGTATGTTGATGGATAATCACAGACTCGTGTATGTCAAAGTTGAGTCAGAATACTGTTTAGAAAGAAAATAAAACAACTCAAAATTCAATGAAAGTAGTGATCATTAACTGTAGCTGCGAACCTGGAACCATCCATGTTATTTTCTCGGTAATTTGGTTGGAAAAGAAACCCATATTTTTTTTTAAATATAGACATTTTGATAACGGGTCCATTTTGACCCCGAGAACAACAGGAGGGTTAGGTTGCATCAGACAGACAGGTCCAACTCAACGTTATGTTTGGCTTATATTAAAGAACTACCATTAACGTATGAAGAGTTATCGATATATATATATATATATATAAATGTGTAAGCAGTATTTAAATGCTCATTCAAAGTGACCAGTATTCTATTGGGTTGTTTAAATATTACAATACAGAATATCTTTGGTATGTAACATACAACAAAGAATGACTGTGTTGTTATTCTCCCCCTCTGCAGATTTTGAAACTGTGAAAACCGTACTAACAATATACCAGGAGACATTAAAAACTCTTCATTATGATCCTTTCTTACTGGGATGAACTTCAATGTTGCATCCTTTAAAGCTCTGTTATTATTGTCATTTCTGATTGTGGTCTTGAAGCAGAAAACGCAGCGCTTTCAAGCCGGGGAGGGGACTTCCCTTCCTGGGGAAAACAAAAGACTCTCCCAGGAAACGCGTGTTTGTTCCTCGGGAATGTTAAAATCCAAACCACGATCTTTTTCCTAAAGTTAGTCGGTTTTGGTGTCTAACCTTAAAGTGCTCATATTATGCTCATTTTCAGTTTCATAATTGTATTTAGAGGTTATATCAGAATAGGTTTACGTGGTTTAATTTTCAAAAAACAACATATTTTAGTTGTACTGCACATTGCTGCAGCTCCTCTTTTCACCCTGTGTTCAGGTCTCTGTTTTAGCTACAGAGTGAGACCTCTCACTTCTGTTCCATCTTTGTTGGGAGTCACACATGCTCAGTAGCTAGGTAAGGACTACTAGCCAGTCAGAAGCAGAGTATGAGGGCGTGCCCTGACAGTAGCTAGGTAAGGACTACTAGCCAGTCAGAAGCAGAGTATGAGGGCGTGCCCTGACAGTACCTAGGTAAGGACTACTAGCCAGTCAGAAGCAGAGTATGAGAGCGTGTCCCTGACAGTACCTAGGGTAAGGACTACTAGCCAGTCAGAAGCAGAGTATGAGGGCGTGTCCCTGACAGTACCTGAGTAAGGACTACTAGCCAGTCAGAAGCAGAGTATGAGGGCGTGTCCCTGACAGTACCTAGGTAGGGACTACTAGCCAGTCAGAAGCAGAGTATGAGGGCGTGCCCTGACAGTACCTAGGTAAGGACTACTAGCCAGTCAGAAGCAGAGTATGAGAGCGTGCCCTGACAGTAGCTAGGTAAGGACTACTAGCCAGTCAGAAGCAGAGTATGAGGGCGTGCCCTGACAGTACCTAGGTAAGGACTACTAGCCAGTCAGAAGCAGAGTATGAGGGCGTGTCCTGACAGTACCTAGGTAAGGACTACTAGCCAGTCAGAAGCAGAGTATGAGGGCGTGCCCTGACAGTAGCTAGGTAAGGACTACTAGTCAGTCAGAAGCAGAGTATGAGGGCGTGCCCTGACAGTAAATAGGTAAGGACTACTAGCCAGTCAGAAGCAGAGTATGAGGGCGTGCACAGTGAACTGTTTTCTGTTGGAGATGATAAGTCCCTTTGGGGTGGACTTTGGACTTTTTCACTTTATAAACCTATAACATGCACAAAAAAGATATATGACACAATAAAGGAAAGGGGAAAAGCCAAAACGTATAATATGAGCACTTTAACTGTCGTCGCCACTTGCAATCACTTTTTGCCGGCTAAACTCAACTAGCAACGACCACTGAAACGACCCGACAGCACGGAGCTCTGTGACCGGGCGTCAGTCACCTCTTTTCAAAAGATATCATATGAATTGGTGTGCATACATTTGCGTACGATATTGTACGAACCCTTCAATCAGAATGCGTTGTTTTATGGTAGGCCTACTAGTCTCGCATCACCAGACCTTCCTCCACAGCGCTGCGGAAGAGGGTCTAGCTAGTCCACACAGCATTCTGGGATGGGAGGAAAACTGGCTCTGGTTTATTGGCATTTCTTTAAACAAATCACAATCGTCTTGTGCGGCGCTAAGCACCGGGAAAAGCTGCGGTACCGCTGGAAAACAGCCTCGGGAAGGAACTTGTTTTGGTGGAACGTGTGTACGTTCAAAGGTTGTTTTAGTCGTGCAACAGAAGACTCAGATTGGACAGATAGTCTAGCTAGCTGTCTGGATTTACCCTGCAGAGATCTGAGGAGCAGTTAACCATAGTCCTCAGAAATCTACTGGAGGTTATAACGCCATCACAAAGAAAGAGGGACATCCGGCGGAATTTCCGGCGGCACCAGAGCGATAAGAAACTTCGTTGCCGATATAGACTATAGGCCTACTTTCTCTGTAGCTACAATCTAAAAGCCCTGCAGATGTTCTAAAAGTTCTCCTTCCTCCTCCCCTTGTAGATGAACAGATGAACACGGAGGAGAAAAAGAAGAGGAAGCAGCGCAGGAACAGGACCACCTTCAACAGCAGCCAGCTCCAGGCTCTGGAGCGAGTGTTTGAGAGGACACACTACCCCGACGCCTTCGTCAGAGAGGACCTGGCCCGCCGCGTCAACCTCACCGAGGCCAGAGTCCAGGTGAGCAAAACAAAAACACATTCAGGGACTTTTATTTTGACACGTCCTCCCCTCTTAAGGCAGTTACACACCAACCAGACGGCCGACCGTCGGCAGAAAAGGCAGTTGGACTGATCAGTCTCCCCGAGTTGGTCAAAAAAATGCCTCAGAACACCGAAGAGACGAGACGTAATACGTCTCCATAACAGCAGGCGGCGCTAATCTGTATTGTCTCCCAAAAAATGAAAACCGCCAGCTGATTGGACGAACGTGTCACGTGGGTCTGGTTTCTCCGGAAATTCACAGCCAGACTGTCATGGCGGCTCGTTCAGAATACGATCTCATATTGGACTAAAATAGTTCACCGAAACGTGTTTCTGAAAACATTTGAAGAGAGAAATAGGCCGTGCAGCTGCTGAATCTGTCTTCATTTCAGATCAACAAAGGTCAGTTTAAAAGATTTTAGTCCGATTTTGAGAGACTTAGTCACGCTCATCCTGCTCGCCATTTCCAGGTGAGTCCCGACTGCCCTGTCTCTGACTGAGCATGTCAGGTCGGCCAAAATGAAGGCCGACAGCTGCTCCAACGGACGACGGCACGGAACACACCGAACAGACTCGAGTCACTGACCGCGCCAGACTGTCCTACGGCCGATAATCGGTGTGTAACTGCTTTTACAAAACAAATCCCTTATTCCTCGATCCTGTGAAGGTTTTTTTCTCCAGCAGCAGTGATTTATCAGACAGCTTTAACCTTTGATCAAAGAAAAAGAAGCTAAAAAACTCATCAGATTTGAAAGAAAGCCGAGTCATGAAGTAGGAAGAGACCTGTGGGCATTAAACAACTTTAGGGACACCGAAATAACCGGATATTTATAGACACACGGACACAGAAACTGCTTTATTTGGTACATCAAAAACCATTCTTGACGGGGCGCCCTGGTAGCTCACCTGGTTGAGCGTGCGCCCCATGTCCTTACTGCAGCGGCCCGGGTTCAATTCCAAACCGCGGACCTTTACTGCAAGTCATTCCCCCTCTCTCTCTCCCCCCATTCCTGTCTACAGCTGTCCTATCAATTAAAGGCAAAAAAGAAAAATATTCTTAAGGCTTTGTCTCCCTGTGGGTCCGCAGGACTCACAGCAGGATTTATTAAATGATTCATCAATCAATCAGTCAATCAACGTTTATTTATTTAACCTTTTACAGCAGGGGTGTCAGACATATGGCCCTTGGGCCAGAACGGGCCCGCCAAAGGGTCCAATCAGGCCCACTGGATGACTTTGCAAATCGTTTAAATTGCAGAGAAGTAATTAATAATAGTAATTAACTCTGTGGCAGATAAAGTTTCTGATCTTTCTGGAGTAGTTTACTGGTCTGGCCCACTTGAGATCAAATAAGGGGGATGTGGCCATTGAACTAAAATGAGTTTGATACCCCTGCTTTACAGCAACCAGCAGGTATGTAAAGTGCTTAACATCTAGGACCAAGAATAAAAACATAACGCACAGTAAGATCAGAAAAGGGAACATAAGAGCAGGAGGAAGAAAGGGGAAAATGTCACATCGCTACTATGTATTCAAAGCCATTCTAAAGAAATACGTTTTGAGGGTTATATTTAAAAAGAGCTGCGTCTGTAATAGTGTGAATGTCAGGTGGGAAAGCTGTTCCAAAGTCTCGGGGGCAGCAACCGTAAAAGCGTGATCAGCCCCACGGTTTGTACCTTGACTTTGGGACTTCTAAAATAAGTTCATTGGATGTCCGCAATGACCCGTTGTTCTCACGAAGGGTTAAGATCTGGGTCAGATAAGCCGGGGCGTGACGGAGAGTTATGAACAGCTGAGTTTGTTTGTTTGTTTGATCAACAGAGCAGCAGAACCAGCCGGTTATTGGAGAGAAGTTTTCTTAGAAACTGGAGCACATGTAGTCCCAAAACAGGACACGTCTCTCTCCATCATCTGTTAGCTCTTACACTTATACATTCAATCCTACGTAATGGCTCCTACTTATCAGGACGTATTAACCATCCTGTGTCTGTGTCTGTGTGTGTGTGTGTGTGTGTGTGTGTGTGTGTGTGTGTGTGTGTGTGTGTGTGTATGAAGAACCCATGACACTACCCACTACCAAGGGCGTAACTTTGGGTTCAACATTAGTGGGGGGGGGTTGAGAGCTCCAACTATCTAGGGTGGTCCCGGGACATGTGTGCATGTATTTAAATTTTTTTTTAATCGATAAAAACATTGAAAAAATTGTCGAAAACAAACTCGAGAAAAGAGACTCAAGCGTCCAAAAGCGACAAATGTCGGAAAAAGCAACAAATACTTCGAAAAAAGCGCTACAGACTTCGAAAAAATTGTCCAAAAAAAACTCAAAAAGGAAGACAAAAACGTCCCAAAAATTGTCCTAAAAAACCTTGAAAACGGCGACAAAAATGTTGAAAAAATGGCAAATTCATTCAAACATCGAAAAGGAACAAAAACTTTGGCTTTGTGGAAGACTTAGGTGCCCGTTTGGCGGGAGGTTTAAGCATCCTTTCCTCAAGAAAATGTGAAGTTTTTGAGTAAAACAAAATGTAGTTTGTGTCTCCTTTTGGCATTGTGTCTCTTTTTGGTCCTTGGGGTTGTTTTGGCTCTCTGTGGTCATTTGGCGTCTCTTTGTGAGTCGGTTTGTGTCCCTTTGCGGTAGTTTTGAGTCTTTTTTCTCTCCATCATTTAGGACCGTTATTATCACCATATCTGTGTCTGAAACATTGGAAAAGCTAGAGCGGATAATACATAAATAACCCTCAGAAAGCTTAAAGAGAAAACTTAAAGCTAAAGAAGTCCAACTACAGTCATAAGATCTGAGGGAAGTCTTTCAGTTACATTCATTTGGCTCAGTTGCTGCACCTAAACCTTATAATGGTGGAGAAAACCCTGCTGTTAACATGTTTATGTTTTGTATAAGGAGGTGATAGGAACGTGTCAGCGCCTCACAAACATGATCTCTGATAGAGGGGAGTCTGTGAGCGCTTTTGTAAACTCCCCAAAGGGGCTGGATGTGATCACCAAAGTGGATGTAATGATGTCTAATTTCCTCAGCGGTTTACAGATCAGTGATAAACGCCAAATGTGCAACACATGACGGCGGCAGCAAAACAGGAGCTAATATGACGCAGTCATCGGCATAATGAGTGACATAACAACCTAGTTATATTCTTAATGCAACTAGAAGTTTTTACTGATATTGGTCTTTGGGAAATTGTAGTAGTGGGAATAGGTGTAGATTACAACCCCCTCAGTAATCACAACTGGGCTTTTTCTAAAGTTTTCTGTTCCTTTTTAATGTTTTTGCTGCTTTTTTTCAACATTTTGGTTACTGTTTTCAAGGTTTTTTTGGACAATTTTTTCCAATGTTTTTATCGCTGCAAAAAAATAAATACATGCATACATGTCCCGGGACCTCCATAGATAGTTGGAGATTTCAACCCCCCCCCACCAATGTTGAACCCAAAGTTACGCCCTTGGTAGTGGGTAGTGTCACACACACACACACACACACACACACACACGCACACACACACACACACACACACACACACATATACATACACACATACACACACGCACACACACACACACACACACACACACACACACACACACACACACACACACACACACACACACACACACACACACACACACACACACACACACACACACACACACATATACATACACATACACACACACACACACACACACACACACACATACACGCGCACACACACACACACACACACACACACACACACACACACACACACACACACACACACGCACACACACACACACACACACATATACATACACACACGCACACGCACACACACACACACATACACATACACACACACGCACACACACACACACACACACACACACACGCACGCACACACACACACACACACATGGGTGTAGATTTGGGGGGCTGCAGGGGACACATCCTCGTTAATATTTAGAATACCCTCCAATAAAAACAGGACGACTTCTATTCCCACAAACTGCTAACGATGCCTCCGGTAAAGGAGCAGTCTGCAAACTCACCAGCATCGGTTGCAATCTCACATCAAATGGAAGGAAGATGAATCAACTCTGCACCGTTTCAGCCATAGACGTAATTTACAGGAGAGAATAATCCATTCTGGCTTTTTTTTTTCTTTTTCTTGCCCTTTTGGACATTCTTGTCGCGTTTTAAATGTTTTTTAATTTCACTTTTTTTTGTTTTATTTTTGGAAGGTTTTAGTACTTTTTCCTAATTTTTTCGCACCTTTTCTGATATTTTGTAGCTTTTTTTTTGACAATTGTTTTGATATTTTTGTCTCCCTTCTGGTGTTTTAATCCTGAGTTTTTGTCGCCTTTTTGAAGTTTTTTTTTCAATGTTTTCGTTCCTTTTTTCCATTTTTTTTCTTACAATTTTTTCCATGTTTTTGTCGCTTTTCTCAATCCATGAAGAGATGTCCCGGGACTTCCCTAGATAGTTGCAGACCTCAACCCCCCCAATGTTGAACCCAAAGTTACCGCCCTTGTTTGAAGCAGGAAAAGCAAGTACTGTGACATTTCCAACATAAATTGGAGCGTAAAAAATCACCAGAATGCAGGAAATATAGTGTTTGATGTGCACAAATGTGACTTGAGTCTAACAAACGAATTAATAAAGCTGCTTTAGTTTCTATATGAATTATGAACGCTTTAGTGCAACTGAAAATAACCTTTAGTTCCACTGATATAGAACCGAGACTGAGATATTATGACATATTTTACCACAAAACATAAATGAAATACAGTTGAAGAATGAAATAAGTGGAGGAGTTTGTCTAACCAGCCAACTCAAGGAACAAAAGCCTGAATATAAAGCCTTTGATGCTGAAACCGGCGAACGCAAAGAAGACTCTTCCGATTAGTTAGCGAGTTTTCATTTTATTTAAAGTCCCAGTGTGTAACGTGTTTAGTTGTTCATTATCAAAATCTGTGTTGCCCATTCACAAACTTCTCCTTTTTCATGAATATTTACCACCACCATCAATTCCAAGTATTCCTTTTGGCTTGAAATTTTACATTTGCATTCACATGAACTGGGGTAGACTCTCCATATTCATGCTCCATCTTGAAATACGTTAGCCGGTAAGGGACATACAGGACATACTGCTCCACCCTTCACGTTTTCTCTGTCACATGATAAACTCACAGCTGCTGCTAATGCTGCTAACGGGTATCGTAGCTTCCCGGCCCCCGGCAGGTTTGAAGAAGGAAACATGGAGGACCAACACGTACTCAAAATCCAGATTTCAGGAACATAGCTGTAGCTGTAGCTGTAATACGTACTTTGAACTGCGTGGTGCGAGAGAGTTGATTGCGATATATGATCTCAACGCTAGATGGGAGAAATTCCTACACATTGGACCTTTAATCATTTTTATTTGTCAAGAACAATACATATAGGCGTCGTTACATCTAAAGTGAAACAGATGCAATGTATGTAAGACTTCTAGGCTCAGGCTACCTTGCAGTCCTTGTCCTTGGTCAGGCTTTTAGGAATGACATGCGTGGTACAACACTATAAAATAGAAGTACAAACTAACAGCTGAAGCAGACAAACAGGCAGTCACAGATGCATAAAAAATGCTAAAGCGACCACGGAGCAGCAGCCACGTACAGTACACGCATAGACCGACGACACAGCCGACTGAGGCAGCAACCAAGATGGTTCAAAGCCGACAATTAAAGCAGTCACATAAATACATCTCTACAGATACATAATATGTATACATAACAACATCTCTCCTGTTGTCGTCGAGTCAAATCAGACCCATTTTCAAAGTGTCTATATCAGAAATTTTGATTTCTTTCAACCAAATTGCCTAAAATGAACATAGATGGTATAAGTAAATGAAGGATCAGTTCACTACTTTCATTGACTTTTGGGTGTTTTATTCAATTTTATAGCATATTTAGGTTTATTGACCCTGAATTCCAAGAATAAGTGTAAAAGCAAGTACTGCGCAAGGCTCGGTCTATAGTAGACTGCACAAACCACCCCCTTCACTCTGAGTTTGTAATACTCCCCTCAGGTCGCAGATTTAGAGTACCTCGTTTCAAGACCAATAGGAGTAAAAACTCCTTTGTCCCATGTGCAATAAATCAGCTTAATTTGCACATGTAATGTAGTACTTTGTTTTGTTTTTAGAGATTGCTCCAGTGGTGATAACTTGTGTTGTGTGTATTACATACAGGAAACCTTTGTTGTACTTATGTCTTGGATTGTTGCCTCTATTTGTATGTTGCTTGAATGTGTTTGTTTCTTTTTCTCTTTCACTCCTGACTGCAAAGTTTCCCATTTAGGATAATAAAGTAAACTGAAAACTTGTGGTATAAGTTGGTAATAGGGGGAAAAGGGTCAAACGTAAAAGTGACAAAAATGTGACAAAGTGACAATCAGATAAACAACGCGACAAAAAAGCAACAAAAATATCAAAAAAAGCGTAAAAAAACCCCGTTAAAAACACTAAACACTAAAAAAACTTCAAAAAAAAAAAATGTGCCAACAATTCTTGAGCCGGGAGGACAACAGGGTTAAAACCAACAGTAGATGTACACTCTGTGTCTGTGTCTCCACTGTCACTTTCAAATCAAGACAAAAATGCCTGAAAAACTGTAAAAATATGATAAAAAAAGACACAATGTCCCTCACAAATATAACTATAAATCTATTCTTTTCCAAAACATGCCTAAGTGAGTGTGTTTTTCTATGACTGAATTGTAATAACAGATATCCAGGAAGAATCACTGTTGACTCAGATGGAAAAGAACATTTAATTGAGATTTAATCGACTGTTTAGTGTAAAGTCTTTTCTGATCTAAGATCCACTCTGGTGTAACGGACGAGCCGTTGCTCAGCGGCCAATCAGCACGGCTGTGGGCGGGCTCAGGGACTTCACTTTGACGCGTTTTGAACAACATACCGCTTACCATCTGTTGTACATTTCTGAGTTACATTTCCAAGAAATGAAACCTGTGTGACACGCTCGTGTTTTCAGTCAGCTAACACGACACTTCACATTTCAGAGAACAAAAAGCAGACTTTCTTTGCATTATTACATTACCTGTCAAAATGATAGCATCATCAGGTTTAAAAACACAGTGACCCACCTGAAAGGTTTGACATTATCGGTAAACATGTAAAGACCATATCCGTCAGGACAGGTTTTATTACATTTCCGATCAGGTTTTTAGGAAATTATTACAATGTTGGGTGCTCCACCCCCGAGTTATGTAAGCAGAACATCAAAAGAAAAGGTCCAAAATGACTTGATGTTGCTTAACCCTCCTGTTGTCCTCGGTATGTATCAATAATTTGGGTTTCTTTTAACCAAAAAATGCTCCAAAAAAAACTGAATTAAGGTGGCCAGAAGCCTAAATGTAGCACAGATTTAGGTGATAATTTATACTTTTTGCTTTACAAACCAACCAGAGGACAGAAGGTAAGTACGTGCATTGAAAGCGTTAAAACCGTCCAACAAAGTGCAAAAAAAGCATCAAAATTGTCCAAAAAGAAGCATCAAAAGAGTTAAAACTGCCAAAAAAGAGCAACAAAAAAGCGTCAAAGTGTCAAAATAGTCAAAGTAATTCATAATTTCAGCTTTTTTTAAACTCAAAATGTAGGTATAATTTCACATAAATGAGGTTTATGGACCATGCATTCTGAATATACGTTAACTAATGATAATAAGCTGGAATAAGAAGGTGTAACATGGAAATGGTTTATGGGTTTATGGGTTAAGAAGCTGTGAGCTTGTGTATCTGCATTTAGGGAATCCGATTTTCTTTAATCCAACCGCTAAAGAAAGGACAACGACAGAGATTTTTCCGAGTCACTCAAACTGCAACTGGAAAAGTGTGAAAGTCAGAGAAACAAACAGTGATTTTTATCAGGGAGGAGGACATGCAGTCCCCCGTGGCCCCCAGTGAAAATGACTCCCTTGCTTGCACTGGATACACTCTGAAATGTACAAGCAGCTCAAAATAAGTTCATGCAACTATCCTTTTAAAAGCAGACAGGCCTTGTACACTTGTTATACATGTATGACTACAGAAATAATACAGTATATCCAATGCATTCACTGCAGATGGATGTGTAAGTACAATGCTTTTTTGTCTATTTTTTCTTTGCCCGTTTTTCTGAACACAACAGTGAGCGCATTTGCTCCGTGGGAAGAGTGAGAAGGAAAGAGGAAACGGTGCTGCTGGAGGGAGAGAAAAGCAGCACATCTGTGAATAATGTGTAGCAGAGAGCGATGCAGAAAGGCTTTGATAAAAGAGACGTTGTGCTCATTCCTGAGGCTGTGCGTCAGCGGACAGCGAGCCCCTGCGAGCGCCCACGGCATCCAATAATGGATTTGATTTCACAGCGAGCAACAACATTAGCACCCCCCGAGTCAAGTCACATCATCGTGTGTTTAGAAAGGGCAGGGGTGGGGGTGGGGTGGGGGGGTATGTTCTTCAGAAGTAATCTCTGAGAAGGAGATGAAGGAAGTGTGTGTGTGGTAGAGGGTAGATATGCATGTGACTGAAATTAAAGTCTGTACCTGAGACAAGAGTTCAGAGAATCATCTAGAAAGTTCTTTAAAAAAACTTCTGGTTTGTTTGATTTGTTGTTTAGGTAAAGATGTTATATTATATGTAGTCTCACATTGCCAGACCTTCCTCCACAGCGCTGCGGAGGAAGGTCCGGCTAGTCCACACAGCTTTCCTGAATGGGAGAAAAAACGTGCTCTGGTTTATTGGCATTTCTTTAAACCAATCACAATCATCGTGGGCGGGGCTAAGCTCCGAACGGAGCCAGGGTGCCTCTGCTAAATAGTCTCAGGAAGGAACTTGTTTTGGTGGAACATGTGTACGTTCAAAGGTTGTTTTAGTCGTGCAACAGAAAACTCAGATTGGACAGATAGTCTAGCTAGCTGTCTGGATTTACCCTGCAGAGATCTGAGGAGCAGTTAACCACAGTCCTCACAAATCCACCAGAGGTTAGAACGCCAACACAGAGACAGAGGAAGAGGACGGACATCCGGCCGAAAATGAGGGACATCCAGGGAATTTTATGCTTGACTTTATTTGACTTCACTTACTTCAGAGAAACATGAAACAAAATGTCTCATGTTCAGGAATACAACCAGGAATTGTGTACTTTTTTCTTTTCTTTTTTTTTTCTTTTTCGCACAAATGGTCCAAAAAAGTAGAAAAAATGGAACCCTAAAGAAATGTGTATGGTTGTGTTTAAAGACTTTTTGCTTTCACTTTTGTCCCCTCTGGTAACAATGTATGGAATTTCATTCTGTCTGATATGTGCCATGCCTTCGCCGCTAGGCATCATCTGATTGGTCAGAATCTGCACTCATGCCAGTGAGGGAAACGCCAGAGCAGGGGGAATGAGAGGGGGTAACGCCAGAGCAGGGGGAATGAGAGGGGGAAACGCCAGAGCAGGGGGAATGAGAGGGGGAAACGCCAGAGCAGGGGGAATGAGAGGGGCAAACGCCAGAGCAGGGGGAATGAGAGGGGGAAACGCCAGAGCAGGGGGAATGAGAGGGGGAAACGCCAGAGCAGGGGGAATGAGAGGGGGGAAACACCAGAGCAGGGGGGAATGAGAGGGGGAAACACCAGAGCAGGGGGAATGAGAGGGGAAACACCAGAGCAGGGGGGAATGAGAGGGGGTAACACCAGAGCAAGGGGGAATGAGAGGGGGAAACGCCAGAGCAGGGGGAATGAGAGGGGGAAACGCCAGAGCAGGGGGAATGAGAGGGGGAAACGCCAGAGCAGGGGGAATGATAGGGGCAAACGCCAGAGCAGGGGGAATGAGAGGGGGAATGTGGCCAATATCTTTGGCTACATTGACAACTCGCATCCACACTGCTCTGGTGTTAAGAGATATTCGTTTTTAAGCAAAAATGTATCAATGTAAATGTAGCCTGAGTCAAGGGTACACTTTGATATCTGTTTATTTATGGCAAGTAATATCATTATCGGGATATTCAACAATGTTATCGTATATTTTCCTCATATCATGCAGCCCTCATCAGGCTCTGTCCTCCACCCTGACCTGCACACTTCTTCCTGCTTTGGCACTGAACCTGGTCTTGTCTTTGATTGCAGGTTTGGTTCCAGAACCGGAGAGCTAAGTTTCGCAGGAACGAGCGCGCCATGCTGGCCAGCAAAAACGCCTCGCTCCTCAAATCTTACTCCGGAGACGTGACGGCGGTGGAGCAGCCAATCGTACCGCGCCCTGCACCGCGCCCAAACGACTACCTGTCCTGGGGCAGCGCCGCCCCCTACAGGTAGACTCCACAACAACACACACACACACACACACACACACAACAACACGCACCCACACCTGTTCACACTGCGCTGCTTCTGTACTAACGCTCGGCTAACACTGCTGTTCTGCAGCACAGAGGAAGAAGTCAAACTCAGTAAAAGTTATGTAAAAAACAAGTAGTCTATTGGGGATATGTAGAAGGAAGAAAGGGAAGAAGATGAAAGAAAAGTAAGGACAGCAGGAAGAAAATGAGTAAAGAAACTACACACAAAAGGAAGGAAGGAAGGGAGGAAGGAAGGAAACAAGGAAAAATCTCCCAAAATTCTGTGGCCAGGTTAGCTCAGTTGGTAGAGCGGGTGCACATACGTAGAGGTTTACTCCTCGATACAACTGGTTTGACTCCGACCTGCGGCCCTTTGCTGCATGTCATTCCCCCCTCTCTCTCCCCTTTCATGTCTTCATCTGTCCTGTAAAAATAAAGGCCTAAAAAATGCCCCAAAAAATAAAAATCTCACAAAATTCAAAATATTCCAAGCGAAGTTGTACTGCAGTACCTAAAACTACTACTACTACTACTTCAGCACTGACTTCTCCTCGGCTTTCTGCTGCAGAACATCACACACACAAGTGTCTCCAGATGAAAAATACCACAATAACCACATGTTAACACCACCGTAACACACACACACACACACACACACACACACACACACACACACAGACGCTGCTCTTTCTGTTATTGTTTCATTTCCTCCTCTTCTACCTACACATACCTCTGACCGTCTCTTCTGATCCACCTGGACTCAAACTGTCAGCACGCCGTCGTTTAATGTTTGTTATTCTATATTTTTCTTATTCTCTTCAAATCCCATCTTCAGACCCAAACCAACAATGTGTTAGTCCACCGCTCAATACTGTCTGACTTCCTGTCTGCGTCTCTCAGCACCACCTTTCACCAGCGGCTTCCTAAAACAGCAGCTCACCGTCAAACAATCAGGAGCAAAACGTGCATTTGCCGGGGACTATTTTCAGCGGCGTAGTGATCCACATTTGGTGCTCCAGTGAGCGTTTGCGGCAGCAGGGCGGTGTGTGTGTGGGATTGATGCTGACTAAAGAATAAACTACAGTGTGTGTGTTCATAATGAAGGAACATGTCACCCAGTGACACAGAGTATGTCATTGATTTGTGTTTTTATGAGACCGTTCTTCCCTGAAATACCCCCCCCCCCCCCACAAGTCGCAGCAATTACGTCCTATATTTACGTTTCTAGTGGCGGTGCCCTCTAGTGGGGAAGTAAGGCAACGAAGTATAAGGGCCACTTTACAGTCGCCGTTCCCGACCTGTCGTGCGCCAATGTGACGTCAAAACGACGTAGATCTCGCTGGCTTGCCAGGATTTTAAGTGCGCGACCAGAGGGCGAGCACCACTCTATTTTTTATAGCGGCGTGCGACAAAGCGGAAACAGGAAGCATGGACGAGTTCGAGGGCAACCGGACTCCAGGACTCTCCGAGTGACTGCCAGTCTCTCTTGTAAACTTACCGGGTTAAGATGAGTTCTTTTATGGTGAATGAAAGGCTTGATCTGATCAAGTAGGTCATCCAATCGTTGTGCAGACGTTCTGAAGTATTCAAAGTGCTTCTCTTCGCCATTGTTTACCTTTTTCCTCTTCTTCTAGTTCGTAGAAAGCGCAAAGTCTGTAGCCTTTCCTCATTAGCGCCACCTCTGTTCAGAAGAAGACTGCAACTAGCGTCGCGACCACTGTGACCGTTCCACAACATTAAAGACTTTTAAAACCTGGACCATTCAGTCTCTGGTTTAGATATGAGGTCTTATTTCCTGCCACCGTGACACTAATTCATGAAAACGCTCCTGTGGGTCGTATTAGAGGGGGGGTGGGGGGGAACAAACAACACATATCGTCGAACGGTTTGGAGGACTGGTTGGTTGTAATGATACATCAGGCTGTGAGACACACAATACTTGTTAGGAGAAACATTTATTCTTGGTTTGAGTCTTTTTCAACGGGATGTGTTGACAAGAGGAACTATATCAAAGACTTACTTTAGAGACTTTTGTACCAATTACTTTCAACGTTAAGATAAAGATTGTAGGCGTGCAGTCCGACACTCTATAAAACAGTTTTGTTGCAGCTTGATGACAAAATGACTTTCAGACATGCAGCTGTGTACACCTGTTTCTCTTTTTTCTTTTCCTTTTTCCTGTCTCTCTCTTCTCTGCCATGGCCTTCTGCCTCTGTTTCTCCTACACCGCGTACACAACAGTCCTATCATGCACACACATATACACACACATATATATATATATATATATATATATATATATATATATATAACTCCAAACTAATTGTGTTGAATAAAAACAGCCTTTTGTTTGACTTTGTTAATTAAGCAACGTCAGGCTTCAATATTAAAACTCTGAGCTAGAGACATAGGGGGACACTTTACAACGACAGACGAAGACAACATCTCCTCACTGAGATTTACTGATTGTTTAGGAAACCAGAAACATTGATTGTTACTCTCTGACTTTTCCAGATTCTGTGTGTGTGTGTGCGTGTGTGCGTGTGTGCGTGTTTGCGTGCGTGTGTGTGCGTGTGCGTGTGTGTTTTCCTGTCTCTCTCTTCTCTGCCGTGGCCTTCTGCCTCTGTTTGTCCTACACCGTGAACACAACAGTCCTATCTTACACACACATATAACTCATCTAACTCCAAACTAATTGTGTTGAATAAAAACAGCCTTTTCCTCGCCCTCAGTCCCATCGCTCCCCTCTGTCAGCATGAGCAGGGCGGGCCCAGATCCTGTGACCCTCCTGACGAGGTGATAATGTGAAAACAAACCGTATGAAATCCTCTGTTGACCCCTGTGACCCCCCCTCTCTCTCTGCTACACCACACCAGATAATCCACGCTACACAGAGAGACAGAGCTCTGGGCAACATTTTTTGTGACTCTGGTTACATTGGTTGTGATTTACAGTAATCCTCCGTTATGAAACACGGGTGTAAAATGTCAAACCCCCCCACGCGGCCGTGGCTCAGACTCCCCGAGAGCTTTTTGGCCGGATGCGGAGCAGCGAGGGGGGATCTTTCTTTGTGAAGCAGGAAATAATGCTACGTGGAACACGCTAATGTGGTGCTAACACTTGACTGTATATGATCCTAAAGCTGGTATCCGATGCCGGAGGGGGGGCCAGTGCGAGTGCCACAGAAAATGCTGCCCTCAGAGAACAAGTACGCTTTCACTTTACTACATTCCTGTTGAAGAAAACTCGCCGTATTCTCCTTTTTTAAAGAAGAATACTGCAGTTTCTACATTTTAGTACATTTAGTGTTTTCCAAAAGAGTTGTTTTTTCCTGACTGTGTTTCTTGAATTGGATTGTGTCTTTTGAATGTTTCTCTGTCCGTTTTACACTTTTACACTTTAAAGGATCGTACCAGTGTTTCTGCACATTTCAGCCCATTTTCAAAAAGCATTAATTTAATGTTTTTTTTTAATAATTTCTTCCTTTCCTCTGGCAGCCGTTGGTTTCTACAGTAGAAGAGAATCGACCAGTGAGCATCATGTCTGCTCGTTTGGTAACTTTCTAAATCCATCTGCACTGAATTATCACACAAGAACCGCACAGTGTACACCGCTTTCAACACCAAACACTTGACCCAATGGAAAGTAAATAGAATAGTTCTATTTTAACCCTCTTTTATTTATTTTTTGGATTTCTTTATTTAAAAGGGACAACGCACATTAATCAACATGAGTACAGAGTCCAACATTTAAATGTGCCAGATTTAGCCATACAGGCTAATTATCATCTGCAGTCCCTTGCAGGTCGATGGCTTAAAAACAATAGATAACACTACACCAATACAACAAATACACATAAAACAAGAAAGACATAAAGGCATAGACAGTTATAATGACACAACCACTATTCCAGATCATGACTACTGGCAGGTTGATGGCATGAGAAAAACATAACACAAGTATCATACACAGTAGACACAGGTGAAAGTGCATAGACACATATTAAAAACGCATCAACAACACGTTAAGCACACACAGAGACACTACTGTAGCGATAAAGACAAACTTTCTGTATTAAGGCAGCATATTTGATGAATGAAAACTCCTTTTTCAACACTAATGGTCAACCCTTTCAACACTATTGTCGCTTTTCCCAATGTTTTTGTCACTTTTTTCAACGTTTTTTGTCTCGTTTCTCGGCGGTTTTGAAGTTTTTTTCCATTTTGTTTGGTCACTTTTTCCGATGTTTTATCGTTTTTTTTGTTTTTTGCTACTTTTTTTTTTTAACATTCTTTTATTTTATTTTTTTTTTTTTTTTTTACAAATGCTATAAATTTGAATTAAACAACCACATTCAATGAAAGAAGTGAACTTGTGAAGAGTAATGGTTTCATGGAACCCAAATTTCTGACAAATTTGACCCGAAAACAACAGGAGGGTTAAAACAGAACTAGTGTCAGATAAATGGTTAAAAGCTGTTTTATGTTAAATGTTCACAAAAAGATGATAAATACCCTCATTCCTTCTTAATTCTTATTTCTCATGTTTCAAGACTTGGAAAGGACAGTCAGTAGTTATTTAGACGGAGTCTCTTTGTGCAGATTATTGTTACGCAGCTCCTGCAAAGAGTGTGTGGATGTGTGTGTGCCTCCTGATGATTCATGAATGAAGAGAAACAAACTGAGTGAAAGTCACGAGAGAAGTCTGTAGTTTGGGGAAAGAAAGTGAAAGACATAGGAATAGACACTTTAACAACAACAGATCACCAAAATAAAACACCGCCGTAAATTGACTTCTGGCATGAACTGAAAACAAAGGCGCTGCAAATTTATGACTTTTTGGTTAAAAACAAAACAAAACAAGTGAATAAATCATGCACGGAGCGGAAAAAAAACCTGTTTTGCAAAACAAAACAAACAACAGACAGAGATTTAAGGTGAAAAAACAAAGTACAGAGAAGGGAAAAAATGAGAAAAGACAAATTAAACTACATTTCTCAAGAATACAAGAATTTCTTTCGAGGGAAAAACAACAAAAACAATCTGACAGGATGTTTCCTTTCTCTCAGGACCTTCATCACACTTTATCCGTCAATGAAGTCCCTGGGAAATGTGGCTGAAAGCTCGGGGACTCTGGGCTAAAACCTTTGTATTCGTCATTCTGCCATTTGTTCTACTTTGTCAATTAAGCAACATCAGGCTTCAATATTAAAACTCTGAGCTAGAGACATAGGGGGACACTTTACAACGACAGACGAAGACAACATCTCCTCACTGATTGAAAAGATTTATTGAGGAATTGTTATTCAAAAGCAGAATGATTAGGAAACCAGAATAAAACATTGATATCCCTCTCCATGTCCAAACAAACCATGTTCATAACAGTCTCGTACAATCAAAGTACAATCTGGCTCTCATTAAATGTGGTGTGTATAAATCTGAATTGTATAGATCTTCATTGTTTTTGACCCCTTAGCTCAGAGAGAGAGAGCAGGGACCCCCTACTACATATATTGTATAATATGAAGTTGTATTTTAAAGTGGGCCTACAGTAACATGTAGGGCGGCCTAAAGCCTTTATACATACCTTTTTAGTGCCTAGACTACTAAGCTATTAAAGTAATGATTGTTGGCATGATTTTATAAATTATGTTTTAAAGCTTTAGTGCGTAGCTTTTTGATATTAATGAACGTCCGTTACATTCAAGCCGTCGCCAAATGAGTTGCTACAAAGCTAATTAAGACTATCAGCTCCACACAGCTCTCTCTGGGTTTCTCAGTATGACTATGTTCAGAAGATTGTGGCGTCCGGTACGTGCTCTGGTTTAATGGCATTTCTTTAAACCAATCAGAATCGGGTTAGGGTTAGGGGTGCGCAGTCACGGAAGGTTTGTATCATGTGGATGCGCCGACAATGTTGTTGTCATTACTTAGAATTCCTCATGGGGACGACAGAAACTACGCACTATAGCTTTAATATTAAACATGTGGGAGAGTTAAGATTAACTATAAGGGCCCTATCTTGCACCCGGCACAGCGCGGCGCAAAGCCCGACACAAAGCCCGACACAAAGCCCGACGCAAAGCCCGACGCAGAGCCCGACGCAAAGCCCGACGCAAAGCCCGACGCAAGTGTCTTTGCTAGTTTAAGACCGACACAGTTTCCCGTCCAGCGCCCACGTTATTTAAATAGCAAATGCACCTGCACCCATCTGTGCGCCCATGTGCGTGCTGGTCTTACAGGGAGGTGTGTTCAGGTGCATTCTGGGCGTATTGCTATCTTGAGGCAGCGGGAAGTGATCGCGCCATGACCAACAAAAACCTGGTCTAAAGTCAATAACGCAGCATTTCATTGTTATTTTAACAGCAAATTAGTAAAATGCTCCTAGGCTCGTGCACAGCGCGCACACACTATGCTTGTTACACACACAGGGACGCACAGCAGCACACACACATGCAGAAGATTACAAATATAAATAGTACGGTGCAAATCCTCCATCATAACGTGATAAGATTGACAGTTGGGGTCACACGATGAAAGAGATTCAAATTGTTTGACCTGCAGTTAAGTTAAGACCGGAGTTTAGAGACTGAATATTTGCAGTCTTTCCAGTTTCCAATAAATCCAGTGATTACTTTAATTACATTATGGGTGTTTTATTCAATGTTATAGCAGTTTTTTAATGGTTTCAAAACAATAACCTGACTAAACCTGGACATAAACCAGTCTGTGATCCACTCAACATCTTCTGATCTTAACTATTAGTCAAAAAAAGTCATTAATTCTGCTTTTTTTTAAACTAAAAAATTTGGTATAATCTCACATAAATGAGGTTTGTTGACCATAAATTCCAAGAAAAGGTGTAAAACTCCTGGTAACAAGTTGCCGTTAGTGTTGCATTCAAGTGACAAAAACATTAAAGAAAAAAGCGACAAAAACAATTCAGTTTTGATTGTCAGAAAAAGAGGTACAATACAGGTCCATTTTTATTCCCTAAGGTACAAACTTAGCAAATATTCCCTTAAAAGTACAAAAATGTATCTTGCCAGTACAAGTATGCACCTTCCATTGTCCATTGTGGATTTTCCGAGGTGTAAGGTACATATTTGTACCTTAATGTTTAAATGTAAAACGGCAGGAATTAGTGGATGCTCATCACAGTAGAACATGAATGTCATCTCTCAATATATAAACACAAGTTAAAGGACAATTCCGGCACAAAACAAACCTAGGGGTTATTAACAGATGTGTACCCACTCTGTCGCTCTCTGGGACATGTTTTCATGCTAATCGAATGAGTTTTTAGCTTGAAAGACGCTAGCGCGGACCGCCGATTAGCTTACGACGCTAGTATTCGGGGCACAGGGAACGTAAAAACAAATCGCTATTTATACCACTAAAAAAGCTCAAAATATCACGAAACTTCAACGGTAGCATAATGAGGGTCCCTAAATGTTAACCGAAGCATTGAGAACTTTGTAAGTGTACAGACAAGTTTGCGTTGTAAGCTAATCGGCGGTCCGCGCTGGCGTCTGTCAAGCTAAAAACTCATTCGATTAGCATGAAAACATGTCCCAGTGAGCGACAGAGTGGGTACACATCTGTTAATAACCCCTAGGTTCGTTTTGCGCCGGAATTGTCCTTTAATCTATACTATATTCAAACTCAATAACTCAATAACTGTCAAACTAAATTAACTGTAAGGTTTTGGTATATGTGCAAAATAAGAGAACACAAGGTTCAAGCTGCTTTTAGCTGCTTTTAGAAAAGCCATGTGATATACAGTCAGGTCAAAATGTGCAAAAACACTGGTTCAGTTCCTGGAGGGGATTTTTTTCGGGGTTGTGAGTGTCTGAGCGTCAGATTTAGTCTACATCTCCGTACATGATCAGTGATACCTGTTTTTGTTCCCCTTTTCCATATTTCCACAGCTGCGGCTCACGCTGAGCTTCAGCTCGCTGTCAGCCACAGGTGATGTAACCCCCCTTTTCCTCCCCCCTTGCTCTTGTCTCTCAGCGCCATGGCAACCTACCCGCCCACCTGCTCCAACACCAACACGTCCCAGGGCATGAACATGGCCAACAGCATCGCCAACCTGCGGCTCAAAGCCAAGGAGTACAGCTTGAACCAGGTGCCCACGGTCAACTGAGAGGAGGAGAGGCCGGGGAAACGCTCCGCCGCTGGACCCCCACGGACGGACACCGTTTCTGGGTCCAGCATCATCTCACACACCCCGGATCGTGAAGCCTCCTCTTCTTTTTCACGGAGCAGCCCCTGTGGCGATACTACACCTATATGCAAAAATTGTTTGGACACCGAGCGCTGGCAGGATGTTTTTCCAAAGCCGCCTTTTTCTTTTTTTTTTTTACATTTTTACATTTTCCTGAGCATCACTGAACTCTACTTTTGTACAAAAAAAATATGAGACACCTAGACTGGATGCTGTAGCCGACAAATATCTGCGTAGTTTTACCATTTTGTGATTGTGACTGAAATGGAAAGTTTGGGTTTTTTTTAATCAGAGTTGTTCTCGACGGAGACTCGTGTAAGGACTACGTGGATTTTCCCTTCGTCCCCCGTGGCTGTCGGATAGAATGACACCAGATTTGGGATCAACAACATTATTTTTTCAACAACAAAACCGCGAGGACTTCCTCTGACATTTATGCAATTAAAAGAAAAAGATAGATTTGTTTTTCCACATTTCTGTTGTTCATGTTATACCACTGATGACGAGCATTTTGATTTTCATGTAATAGTCCAATATAAAGGAAAAGGCTAATGTATTTCTGAATCCAAAAACCATCTCTTAATATCCTATGATATCCTTTATTTGTAACAGAATAAAAACTTGTAAATTAATAAAAATGCATTACAAGCAATGCAACAGCACGGTGTCCAATTCAACAGATCCCACAAAAGAGAGCTTTTTTGGGGCATTTTTAGGCCTTTATTTTTACAGGACAGACGAAGACATGAAAGGGGAGAGAGAGGGGGGACGACATGCAGCAAAAGGCCGCAGGTCGGAGTCAAACCCGCTGCATCGAGGAGTAAACCTCTATATACAGCATGTGCGCCTGCTCTACCAACTGAGCTAACCCGGCCACGCAAAAAGAGAGCTTTTTTTAAAGATTATTTTTTGGGCTTTTCCGCCTTTAATTGACAGGACAGCTAGGTGAGAAAGGGGAGAGAGAGGGGGGGAAGACATGCAGGAAATCGTCACAGGTCTGACTCGAACCCTGGACGTCTGCGTCGAGGCATAAACCTCTAAGTATATGTGCGCCTGCTCTACCCAGTGACCCAACCCGGCCACCAAAAAGAGAACTTTTAAGAGGGAAATCTATGATTGCTTCAATGCAGACAGACTTTAATCATGCTTCAGAAAAGTATAAAAAAAAAAGAAGTTGTATTGATAGTTAAGAGCATTTGGGAGAGCAGAATGATCTTGGAGCCCGTGCATGCTCCATAAAAGAGAGATTTACAACTCGAGAACAGATTCTCCTTCACAGAAACCTCAAGCTGTTCCTGCTTTGTGTGTTTTCCTTTCTCCGTGATTACCACAACCTGAATATTTCCATCTTAAAAACAGGATATTTATGAGCAGGGAAATCCTCTCCTTAATATGGAGGGCCCCTGGGCCTCGTTTCCCTCCGCGGCTGTCATACAAGGTGTTTCTTCTACTTGGCCCCTCGTGACCTCCGGCGTCAACAAACACACGTCGACACTCGTCCTCGTATGGCGCACACGGGCCATAAAAGCGGGCTCCAATCAAAACTGCAGCTGATGTGGTAGCTTTTCCATTTTTCTCACACAAACATGTTGTCTGTGGGAATATTTTTTTTGGAGAGTTTTATAGTTTACAATTCAGAAATACCTGAGAAAAGTGCAAACGCTGATTTGCTTCTGTCTTACACCAAACTCCCTTCAAAACGTTCAACATTTAATATTGCTTTGGCGATGGCGAACATTATATACATTGTGAAAGTTTTTCTACAACATGTTCTAAATTGTTATAGCTTTCTGTTAAATTCGGCATGAAAGTGAACACATTCACTTTCAGTTATTTCAGGAAACTTTTATCTCGTAAAGTTTGGTGTTGGCTTTTGTCTTCCCGCTGTGTCTTCATGCTGTTCCTTTGGCATCGATCATTATTCAGTGTTTCAGCCTCCTGTTTCCTTTTATTTTTCAAGTGCTCTTACTTCAGTTCAGCTTTGACATGCTGGTACTTTACTGGAGTATTTACAGAATACCTTATTATATCATCGTTTTTCACTTTACTGATTCAGATTTTACATTCAACATGCCATATGCTCACAAAACATCCCTGTTGCTGAGTGAAAAACAGCCTCGATGAAAGTACGTTATCGACTTTTTGTAAAGAGTTTTAGAGGGGAATGAAGTCTCAGAATGTGACTTTGACTTTCGGCGTGTAATCCATCTGATCTGAAAGCAGGACAATCTCCACGAAAGCATTAAAAATGTAGGGCGCTTTTCATCATTTCATTATCTCCAATGTGGGAGGTTTTTACTGCTCTGAATTGAAATTGAATGTCGGACTTTTGCCTGTAATATTTTCTCCAGTGAAGTAAAGGATTTAAGCACTTCTTCCGCTTGTTTAAGTCCAGCTGTGTGTGAGCTGAGCGAGGGTTATAGTCGTAATAAAGAGGTGCTTCATTGACGCGATGACTCAGGTTGTTTTTTTCCTGACTCGTATGCCACATAAACAAAAAAAAAAAGGGATATTTCTCTTTCTTTTCTGTCGCTGGTTGTTTCCCTGAGCCTCGCTGATCCCTGACTGTGGTATGTCCAGTGTCAGACCCCTGTACCCCCCTGCCCCCCCCCCCGCCAGGCGCCCGCTCTCACCTTTCACGGCCAGGGCCTGGCCTGACCTGAAGTGATTCCAGATGTGGAGATCTTTTTGACCCCCCCACCCTTCACCCTTTCCCTCCTCCTCTTTCTTTTCCTCCTCCTCCTCCTCCTCCTCCTCCCCTATTGGCCCCCGAGGCCGCGGCCAGCCACTCCATCAGGGCTGACAGAGTCCCCTCGGACAGCGTCTCTCCTCGCCTCAGCACATGACATACAAGGCAGCCCCCCCTCTCACCACCACCACCACCACCACTCCTTCTCCCTCCCTCCCTCCCTCCCTCTCCGTCGCCCTCACCCACCCACCCCCATCCTCAGCAACACATCTGGAGCTCATTACAGAGGAGACAGTGAGAGCGAGGGAGGGGCGGGGAGTCTGCGTGCACAGTGTGTGTGTGTGTGTGTGTGTGTGTGTGTGTGTGTGTGTGTGTGTGTGTGTGTGTGCAAGAGAGCGGGAAAGAGAGTGTTTGTTAACCCTTCTCCCTTAAAACATCCACCTTTTTTTTTCTTCCTCTCCCCTCTTTTACTCTCTTTGTTTCTTTTCATCAGCGGTGGAAGAAGTATTCGGATCTTTTACTTCAGTAAAAGTACTAATGCCACACTATAAAAATACTCTGCTGCTACAAGTAAAAGTCCTGCATTGAAAATGCTACTTAAGTGAAAGTATTTAAGTAGCATCAGGAACAGGTACGTGAAGTATTAAAAGTAAAAGTACTTGATACAGAAAACTCCTCCCATTTCAGAAAGTGGAAACAATCCAAGTGTTTAATCAGCTAATTATTTCAGCTGTGACCTATATATTGTTGGGTAGTTTAATTTATAATAATACATCGTATTTTATGAAATACACGTGTTTTGTGAGCAAAGATCTTCATGTCTAAAGTAACTAAAGCTGTCAGATTAATGTAGTGGAGTAAAAAGTACAATATTTCTCTCTGAAATGTACAAAGTGGCATGAAAAGAAAAGACTCAAGTATAGTACAAGCACCTCAACATTTGGACTTAAGCACAGTACTGGAGTAAATGTACTTAGTTACATTCCACCACTGCTTTTCTTTCCTAGCTTCTCTAACTCTCCCTTCGTCCCTCCTCTTCTCGCAGTGATCTTTGTCCCGCTGTCAGTGCCACATGATCACAAATACTTTATTAATGAGTGGTTTTGGAACAGCTTTTGCTCGGCACATGAAAAGAAAAAAACCGAGGAGAGAAGAGAAAATCTCGGAGCAGCTTGAGTGAAATACTGCACAGCTGTTAACAGTGTGTGGTTTGGGTGAACAACCAAAAGAATTTCCCCGAGATGTGGAGTTTCCACGCAAAGTCAAGTTGACTGAGAGGTTGCACTGTTTGTGTGATTAAGTCACTATTATTACACACTTTTCATAAACACAGATGCAGGCTGGAATACACCCTCTGTTGGGTTATAAAGGAAACATAATTAACTTCAAACTGCCATCTCAAGGTGAACGCTGATGACCATATGTACGGTACGCCGATTGCCAACGAGTGCTTGTTTCTTTTCTTCAGGATGCGAGGAAATCTGGCTGCTTTTTTTCCCCATGAAAAAAAAATGATGATGTTACTTTTTTTCTGATTAGCGTGGACTATTTGTGAAAGTATGCACAGGATTTCACAATAGTTTAATGGCCTAAAAGTCATTAAATCCTCTTAGAACCTGGAGACCATGTGAACTTCAAAGGGTAACTCCAGTTCAATACTCTGCTGCGACGATGTCCCGAAAACAGCCCATAATGTCTTCGAATTACATTCATGTTGGACATTTCTGCAGGTTACTGTTTTCCTCAAGTGCCATAGGTGTAATATACAGGTGGTTACAACCCCCCCCCTAGTCTCGCATTGCCAGACCTTCCTCCACAGCGCTGCGAAGGAGGGTCTGTCTAGTCCACACAGCATTCCGGGACGGGAGAAAAACGGGCTCTGATTTATTGGCATTTCTTTAAATCAATCACGATCTTCTTGGGCGGTGCTAAGCGCCGTACGGAGCAACGGTGGCTCTGCAAAATATGATATGCTCAAAATTGTGTAGGCGGCTTAATGTTTGGAGTCAGGGGATTCTGAAAAAGAGATTGATTGATATTTGAACTTGACACCCAAACAAATTAATTCCGCCCCTCTCGCTCCTGCTGCCTTTCTCTTTGTACATCCATGGCCTTTCCCCTGTCCTAAGCACAAAGACAACAGTGTTTCCTGGCACTTTGTTTGTTTCCCATTTACAGAGCCAGGTCTCCGTATGAACACCGTAATTCTTTTCAACACACACAGAACAGACAGCTATTGGACTGTTGAATTTGACAAAAGATGTATTGGATTAGAACAGCCGATACAGAGTACTGATCCGATACTAGGGTGTCATATATTTGATCATGTTTTAACAGCTGTGTACTACGATCCTTGTATGGATTGTTGTTCGGTCTGGCTCGGGTTAAACTCTTTGTGAAACATGAACAAACACAAACAACGAAGGCCATGGAACGTTCTTTTATTATCCAGTTTGACAGTCAGTTATAACGGAAAAAGAGCATGAATAAACTACTGTAAAGGAGATTTTCTTCTGGGATAAATTCATGGTATCGGATCGGTGCATGGACTCCAGTACTTTCCAATAACGATACCAGCATTTTTTCCGAACGTCTCTAGTTTAGATGAACGGTGTTTGGCTTTCCTCTGTGGCGTCACAGAAGTCCGCCGAGGTCGAAGCAAAACAACGTGCTTCAGGTCGTCCGGCGGATCTCAGCAGACCTCCGCTGCTGCGCTACTCCGTGCATTGGCGCCCCGGAGGGAAACCAAACACTGTCCACACAAAGATGACACAGAGCTGCATTAGAAACAGCAAAGTATCCCTTCAAGCATGGTTGAGTTTGCTGACTAAAGATTTTTTTTCTTTTCTTCCTTAACCATCACAAAGTTGCCGAGTGCAGATCTGATGTCGTTGAACATCATCTGGGGTTTTACGTCGTCCAATATCTCTAATATAAACAGGGTTGCAAGAAGTGTCGCCAACTGAGGCTCCTTGTTAAAGGATGATTCCGGTTTATTATTATAACTTGGGTCTTATTTCTGAGATCTGGAACACAGTTATATCCCTAAAAAGAGTTAGTCAGATGATCAAACAGGTTGTAAACAAGCAAACAGAATAATACAGGTTATCTAAAGCACCTGAGTGCACCTGACAGGTTGCTAATAATCCCTCATTGCACAGGAGAACTGTGTGCACACAACTACAGTAACTATGGCATAAATTAAAGTTGAAGCAGGAAGTGTTTCACACAGACAGTTTGGGTCATAATTTCACAGATTTTGTCCATTTTTCTTCCAAATACGTTCGACTAACCAAGAGGTTTGTTTCCAAACTGTCTGATCACCTGACTGCTCGTGTTTATTTAGGATCCTCATTATTCTTTCTGAGGTCCTTACAACTCTCTTAAAGGGTAACTTCCATTTTCTTTAACCTGGAAACCCTATTTTCCTATGTGTTTGTGTCTAAGTGACTGATGGGAACAACAATCTTTGACATTGGTCCAGTATTAAGAGAGATCGCTGTAGTCGGCAGCGGAGAAACAAGCTACAATGTAAGTTAATAGGGCAATTATTCAGCTTTTATTCACCTTCACAAAAGTGCTCGTTTTGCCGCTGACAGACTCAGATTATTATTCTAAGTGTCTGACAACATTATGGAAAGAATCTTTTCAGTGATAGAGCTATAAAAAACTCTTTAAAACGTTTCTGTTTAATCAGAAACAGCTCTGAAATCGCTAGCACTAAACCCACCAGACTCTATTGAAAAAAGCAATACTTTTAGCGTGTATAGAGCCAACATATTTTCACATGTAAATCTGTAAACTATGTGTTTATTTCAACCAAAACTAGAGTTGTGATGGTCGGAATAAGTGGAAAGATGACCCATAAAGGCTTTTCATACTTTTATTTTGTTTCTGTTGACTTTGAATGAAGTGTATTTTACGATGCTAAAATTACTGTTTATTTACATGGAGTCTGGTGGGTTTAGCTCACGCAATTTCAGGGATGTTTTAATGTTTAAAAAAAAGGATCTTATACTTTAACAGAAATGTCGACCTCCTTAGAAATCCTTCCCATAATGTTGTCAGACACTTAGAATATTAATCTGAGTCTGTCAGCAGCAAAACGAGCACTTTTGTGAAGGTAAATACAAGCTGGACCATTGCCCAATTAACTTACATAGTAGCTTGTTTCTCCGCTGCCGACTGCAGCGATCTCTCTTAATACTGGACCAATGTCAAAGATTGTTGTTCCCATCAGTCACTTAGACACAAAAACAAAGGAACATATGGGTTCAGATTGAAATAAATGGTAGTTACCCTTTAATGGGACAATGCAATAATGAATACGCAAGAAACTAAACATACACAACACATACTAAGACAAAGACACACACATACAATATAGATGGTTTCTTTGTTACAAGAATATTCCTAAAAATGCACATAATGAATAGAATAGTGTATTTTTCTATTGGTCACCCAATTTTCCCATGCTGCATGTAACACAGCGACAAAGATAGTTTCTGTCTTGTCCTGGAAGTAACTTAATTACGGTGTTCATAAAAAGCTTCTGGCTCAACTTTAAATGGCGGCTCTGAGCGTTCTGGTCCTGGATGAATTAGCATTTTTCATGTCTCTGGGCCCCGCCGAGGCCCCAAAACAACAATTATGGTGAACAGCATGACGTGAGCTCCGAGAAATCGTTACTATATATAAGCATCGCGCGGAGTTCATATTCCCCCATGGCACATGAACTATTTAAAGTATTTGGAGGACTTTCTCGGTCTCTTACAGGAAGTTTCGCCCTCTCGCAGCCGAACACGTGTACGACCTGGGAAATATGTAAAAGGTCTCCGGAGCACAGATAATAACTGACCACAGGGAATATGTTATTAGGCTGTAACCCTCGTGTTGTCTTCCTGTCAACCATGCACTTGTTGTCCACCCGACCTGGTCCGTTTCGCCTGTTGATAAAGCATAAAGTATTATCTTAATACCGTACTAACTTATTACCCAATTCTGTGGTACATCTTTAAGCCAACTTCATTCCAACTGCGTTTCCCTCGGATCAAATTTGACCCGTTTTCAGAGTTTTTCATATCACAAATATTGGTTTCTTTCAACCAAATTGCCCAAACCAGTCTGTGGTCCACTGAACATCCTCTGATCTTGACTATTAGTCAAAATAATTCATAATTTCTTCTTTTTTCAAACTCAAAAATGAGGTATAATGTCATATCAATTAGGTTTATTGACCATGAATTAAAAAAACGCGTTGAAAAAAGTGGCAAACGGGCGCCTGTGTAGCTCACGTGGTAGAGCCTGCTCCCATATACAGAATGAATGAATGAATGAATGAATGAACTCCCGTGTGCGTGTCAGTCGCTGAGCAGCGCCATACTATCCATATGTAACTGACAGAGGCGCAGTCCTCACCACAGCGGCCGCGGGTTCTGTTCCGACCTGCGCCCTTTTGCTGCATGTCATTCCTCAGCTCTCTCCCCTTTCATGTCTAAAGCTGTCCTATCTAATAAAGGTATTAAATTCCAAAAAATAATCTTTAAAAAAAGACAGTGACAAAAGCTTGGAAAAAAGCAACAAAAATGCAGAAAAAAACACCAAAAAAGTTCTTTTTTTCTTTTTGTTTAGAAGGAAAACAACCTAATGGTTGACGGAAGGACAACACGATTGTTAATGTATATTTCTTGCATTCATGGTCAATAAACCTCATTTAAATGAAATGAAATGATACCTAATTTCTGAGTAAAATGAAGAGAAATGATTAGTTTGTTTTGGATTATAACAGACTGGTATATATGTCAAATATTAGCCAGGATATCCCCAGGTCAAAATGAACGGATGCATTTTCATTCACAAACAACGGAGAGCTGACAAAAAAGGGGGGGAAACTACTTCAGGAAGAATTGTCTTGAAAATGGGTCAAACATAAGGTTTAAAGTACATTTTGGGTTTGGGTCCTTTAACCGTCCTGTTATCCTCGAAATTTGGGTTTCCTTCAAAGAAATTGTCCAAAGAAGTAACGTGTTGGTTCCATACAACCATTACTCTTCACAAGTAAAATAAATGATCAGTTCACTACTTTCATTGGATTTGGGTGTGTTATAAAATGTTATAGCATTGATAACAATTTAACAACATTGATAAAAGAACATTGAATAAGTGACAAATGATGGAAAAAGTTTCAAAAATTTGGAAAAACAACAACGAAAACTTAAAAAAATGCAGAAAAAAGTGACAAAAATGTTGTAAAAAGTGACTAAAACATTGGCAAAAGCGACAAAAATTTCGACAAAAGTGATCAAAAAATAAAAAAAATTAAATTCTGACCCGGAAAAACTTATAGTTCCATGGTCAACGGGAGGACAAACACAACGGTCTCTTCCACAGTCGACACAAAGCAGTAAAAGCCTTTAAAAGACAGCGTTATCTGAAGAGTGTAAGCAGAGCCTGTTGACTGGTCGTGATCATACCCGTCAGTGTTACGTGTGTGATACACTGTCCAAACTTCAGGCTCTTTCAGCTCACTTTGAAGACACATTTTAAGAGGATGTTGATTGACTTGGAGGCAGCCACATCTGGCTGTAGATGTTTTGCCTGATGTGTTTAGGATTGTGGTTGACTTTGAAGGATTTGCTGTTTCAGTTGATATATGTTTTTAGTGTTTTTGTGTATTTTGTGTGTGTATGTACTGTATGTATGGTTGTACTGCTGCCTGTCTTGGCCCGGACACTCTTGAAAAAGAGATTTTTAATCTCAATGAGTCTCTTCCTGGTTAAATAAAGGTAAAGAAAGAAAGATATAAGCGAGGGTCAGCAGAGCTACAAATCCATCCTCTCCAACGGCTCCAACGGCTCCAACGGCTCCAACGGCTCCAACTGGCTCCAACTGGCAGGTTTCAAATGAGTTGAAACAGGAAGCAGCCCAACATCAGAGACAACTGGGACTTCCACCCACCCGGGACAGTTGAGCTGATGACAGTATCTGAAGTGTCCATGTGTAACCTTTTCACAGATTATCAGCTGTCTCACTCCCTCTGCTGGACGCCTCCGCTCCACACAGCTGCAGCTCAGGAGAAGCTGCCAAAAAACTGACCAAGTAGTTCCTCAGTTAACCTTTGTGTTGTCTTCCCGACGACCATGAATTGTTGTCTTTCCTTTTTCCGATGCTTTTAATGCTTTTTGAAACCTTTTTCTCAACGCTTCTTTAAATTCATGGTCAATAAACCTAATTTATGTAACATTTTAGCACATTTTTTTAGCTAAGAGTTAAGAGCAGAGGATGTTGAGTGGATCACAGACTGTCAAAGTTTAGTCAGGATATGGTTTTGAAACCATTTAAACATTCTTTCCCCAAAAGACCCCAAAATGTTATGGAAATAATCATATCTTTTTTTTAAATGTTGTATGGGTTCCGTACAACGTACATCCATGCATCCATGTTATTTTTGGGCAATTCGTTTGAAAGAAACCCATATTTCTGCATACTTCCTAAAACACCTTATCTTGTTTAAAAAAAGTGATAGAAATGATCATATTTTAGCCCGTTTTAATCGGATATCAACCTATCAATAATCGTCTACAAATGCGTGTTAGAGAAGAAAGTGTCGGACAGGTTGCTGAACTAGAATCAAGAACTTGATCTTAAGATATACCACACCACAGGATTCATTCAGCTGTTCTGGAGCTTTCGATTACAACTCACTGTCTTCCTCGGCAGATGGAGTCTCCAAGTGGTTGATTTGAAGTGAAACAAACTGAACTAGAGAATGCAATGTCTGAATCACTCGCGGTGTGAATGCTGTCTGCTGAAAGGCTGACGCTACACGGGATTGCCGGCTTGAATGTGCAAGAAGAAGGTGAAGTGTAGTCGGAATAGTTGAACAAGTGGGAATGGGTTTAACCCTTGAGTTGTCTTCCTGTTGACAGGGAAACTTTCTGTTTTTCTGGGTCAAAATGTAAAATACAAACGTTTTGGTCATATTTTTTGACACTTTTTTTGTCGTTTTTGTCACTTTTCTCGATGTTTTTGAAGCTTTTCCCCACGTTTGTCACTTTCTTCCAATGTTTTTGTCACTATTTCCAAAGTTTTCTGCGCTTTTTGGCGTTTTTGTAGTCCCCCCGACATTTTTTTTTCAAATGCTATGAAATTGAATAAAAAAAACCAAATTCAATGAAAGTAGTGAACTGATCATTTATTTTACTTATGAAGAGCGTTGCATGGAACCATCCAAGTTATTTTTTTAATAAAAATAATGTATTTATCGAGGTGTTTTGGACAGTTTTCTTGCACTTTTGTCACCTCTCTTTTTTGTTTTTTTTCTCTGTTTTTGGAGCTTTTTTCCAATATTTGTCGCCTTTTGCATAGCCTACATGTCCCAGGACAGATGGTGGGAGATCTCAACCCCCCAATGTTGAACACAAAGCTACGAAATATAATGATATAATATGTTTTTTTAAAGCTGATGTGTAGCTGAACTAGAATCTTGATAGAACTTGATCTTAGAAAATACCTGAAACGAGATGACAAAACAATTACACCTCAAGCTCCCTTCAGCTGTTCTGGAGCTTTCGATTATAACTCACAGTCTTCCTCGGCAGATGGAGTCTCCAAGTTGTTGAGTCACACTGGCTGCACTGTGGGAAATAAGACTTTACAGACTCAATTACAGACAACAACCGACTTGTAATGGTTGAATTGTGTGTGTGTGTGTGTGTGTGTGTGTGTGTGTGTGTGTGTGTGTGTGAGAACATTTCCAAATCCTTCTGACTTTAGGAGAAATGTTTTGACTCCCATTACAAACTGTCTTGTAAGGTTTTTAAATACTATCAGGGGCTGAGTATTGTTTGAAATGAATATGAATTTGATATTCGATCATAACACTAATATTGCATACTATCATTTAGAGTCTGAGAGAGAGATTTGACTTCTTTAATGTGGATATTTCTGTGATGAAATTATGCTTGTGTGTCTCTGTCTCTTTGTTTTTCTCCCGGGTTCCTCTGTGCTGCTGACTGAGGCCGAGAGGAAGAAACTACAAACTCCATCTGTAGTGGAGTTGGCTCTAATGCGCTCCACGCCGGCCAGTTGGAGATGATTATTGGGAGAAACACGACACTGCATGGGCTTGGATCAAATCAGCCGCATGTGGGCACATGTTACAGGTTTGGGCATGCATGTAGATGTCCGAACACGGGATAGAGAAGTGTGTGTGTGTGTGTGTGTGTGTGTGTGTGTGTGTGTGTGTGTGGTAAAAGAGAGAGGGATACAGTTTATGTGCCTTTTGATCAGCGCCTAAACTTGAGGCTATGAGGAATGTTTCTTTTTCTCCTTTGAAGGCAGCTTGAGTTTTCTGTAATAGTTTTGGTTCAGCTGGGGCCTATGTGTGTTAGTGTGTGTGTGTGTGTGTGTGTGTGTGTGTGTGTGTGTGTGTGTGTGTTCAGCGTGGTATAAATGGGGGGGGCGAGCTCTGAAATGAATATCATTGTCACATCTTGTGCCAGAGCAAATTCCGCGTCCAAAACGAGCAGTTGGAAAAATCTGCCTTAAATTTTCCTTCACTGGTGGCTGTGCATGCGTTCTGCCCCTCCAACCGTACACACACACACACACACACACACACACACACTAACTTGCAGATCCAGTTGGCCTGCAGCAAGTGGACCCCACAGTTTATTTTTTTCTCAATTATCCATTTAGTGTAAGTGGCAGGCGCCTGATGGGCTCCACGCCGAGAGGAAATGTTTGCATTGTCCTCATTTAACAATGGCGTTAAAACTAATACCTGATTAGCTCTGAGAGACAGATTTGGGAGACAGCTGGCTGTGATGCTGCTCTGTTTCTTTGTTTTTCTAGTTCCAGTAATTGCCTCCTACCATCACCACCTCTCTCACACACACTCACTGAGACGGCTGTTTTTAAAACTTTAATTAGCTTTAATCAGAGTGTTATTTTTATTTATTTCCGAGACAACTTCTGTATCTGTGCTCAAAACTTCTGACGCTGTGAGCCTTGGCTGGATTGTCTGTCTAAACCAGAACTTTACTGAGTGTTTATCCAAAAAGGAACGCAAGGAGGTGATCACACCGCCCCTGCCCCTTCCCACCGCACATACACCCCCCACTCAATACGCACTGTGATTCTACAGAGGAGCGTAGCACAAAATTCTGGGCCCTGTAGAAAGGCATTTTCTATGGGCCCCTCCCCGCATCCACAGCTATTCATTCTAGCATCTTTTTGGGCCCTCCTCACATGAGGGCCCTGGGTACTCAGTCCCCTGTTTCCCCCCAGTCCGACGCCCCTGATTCTACATACAAACACACTTTCCCATGATAATGTGTGTCCAAACGTTTGACTTGGTACAGTATTTACTCTCTTCTCACTAAAAGTAGTCAAATTATTGAGTCTTAGAACATTTGAATCAGCCAATCACATCCCCACCATGTGTATGTTTTGACATCTAGCCTAGAAATCTAGACACACCCTAGCAGCAGCAAATGTAATTTGCATCCAGGGTCAGACTAGCAACTCTCCGTTGGCTTGCAAGCTGGAAAAACCAAACTCTGGTCAGGCAAATCACATCGTGTATAGAGTCGGTGGGCGGGGCTTAACATAATGACGGCAGAGTTGCGACGGTTCCGCGTGAATTCCCTGCTACTTGAAAACAAAGAAGATGGCTGCTGCTGCCTTTGGAATCGGCTTTGGCCGCGACTCTGGAAGACTTGGAGTTCAGCTTTTCTTTGAGAAAAGAACAAAGAATGGCACTGAAGTCATTCTTAACAAAGGAAGATGTGTTCGGAGTTTAAAGATTAATCTATCAGGCAGCGTTGCTCTGGTTGGTTGGAGCGCTATCCTATTGCGTGCAGAGGGAATTTGAAAGACAACCGTTTATCCCGCCCCTCAGATTGAGCCCTGCCAATGGTAAGTTCTTTAGCATGTCAGGCTAAAGGACATCAGCTCAGTTACACCCCCCCCCCCCCTCACCGAGTATCTGGACTTGTAGAAATGAGTCCTTCATGTGATCCAGACTCTGTTCACGCTCTGCTGCACGAGCACAGCAAAGGCACAGATGATTCCAGTACACATACAGCGTGATAAACCAAACCGAGTTCAGCCAAGCAGCCATAGAAGCTCTGACGCTGCAGTTTCCAGAGAGGGGGGGGGGGTAATTACAAGTTTTCCATGACAGAGACCAACTCGGCAAAGCAGAATCTGAATTGAATGCAGTGATAATACATTATGAAAAACGACTTATCATTAAACATCGTCCAAGGGTTTTCAGTTGAACGACCCACTCCTCGGCTCTGCAGTTATTTTATTTATTTTTTTACATCTGAGGAATTCTGTTTTTCTTTCGAGTCATCATCAGTGTGAATAGGCCTCTTGAAATCTCGCTGACGCCTCACTTCCCCCTGAGGAACGACTCTTCATCTTTATCTCCCCCTCTTCGCTCATTGTGCGTGTTGTTGGACTATTGTGCTGCGGAGAATCTTTTTCTCCTGAACCAGACAGACAGGCAGCCTGCCCTGCACACACACACACACACACACGTTTAATCTACAGAGACAGCAGGAATGATGAGAGTGGGAGAAAATGAGGTGGAGACGACAAAGGGAGAGCAAAAATCTGAGAAAAACTCAAAACTCTGACCTACTACAGAGTCCTTTGGGTTCAACATTGGGGGGGGGTTGAGATCTCCAACTATCCAGGGAGGTTCCGGGACATGTCTGCATGTTTTGAGAAAAGAGACAATAACATAGAAAAGATTCTAGAAAAAAAACTTGACAAAAAAAAAAGACAAAAACATTTAAAAATGCGACAATAACCTCGGAAAAAAACTTGTCTAAACAACGTCAAAAGGCTACAAATATCAGAAAAGGAGAGAAAACATTTGGGAAAAGCACCAAAAACTTAAAAAAAACAAAAAAAAATCCAGAAAGGCGACAAAAAAACATCGAAAAATCCCAGAATGGGTTATTAGGGGGGTCCTCCCCCCCCCCCGTATATTATGCCTCTGAATATGGAACTTTTATTCCTCTCCTCTAATATTTCTGTCTTCAAATCTAAACCAGAAAACGTCACAGTCACGGTTTTAAACACGTTAACGTTGAAACTTGCTACCTTAAGGCACAAATACTACTTAGTTAAGTAAAAACATCGCCGGTTAATAATAATAATAATAAGATAAGATATACTTTATTGTCCCTAAAGGGAAATTTGTTTTGGACTCTGTCCGTTCCGCAGCTTTACAAAGACAACACAAAATACAGAAAATAAGCATCTGTCAACACATACTTGCATTCAACACAAAATGATATAGTATATAGTGAGCACATTAACTCCTCCTAGCCTACATATTGCACAAATGCCACATTTCCACATAACCTATGCAGTACACAATGACATATTGAACGTTTTCGCTGAATGTGACGTAGGTCAACAAAAAGTAAACAGTAACAACAACAAACAACTTGCCGTTTACTTTTTACTTTTTAGTTATGTTTAGGCAACAGTGGGCGTGGTCTGCAGTCAGCTGCAGTGGAGGGAGGAGGGGGGGGGCAGTGCCAGTTGAGTTGATTGTCTCAGCTGATTGTTTTTGTACTAATTAAACTTTTGTACTAAAGTCTTTATATGCAGGAGTGTGCTGGAGCTTCAGATAACTGCCACACACCACGGAGACAGGACACTGGGCTGGGAGCTATTGTTTGGTTTGTTCTTTGTTAAAAAAGTTGTGCGCAGTATTTATATGTTATGTAATTGTGTGATTGTTCCCTGTAATTTGGGTATTGTTTTATGATGAGATTTTTTTTTTTATGATCCTATTTTCATTTGTGCTGTAAACAGGGCAACATTGGAGAAGCGAGCTTTGATTCTCAGTGATCCTCCCTGAATAAATAAAGGTTATAATGTTGTAACGTGTGTGAGCAGTCGGAATAAATACTGTTGCTTGGAACTTGTCTGTCTCGGCAGTGATTTGTGCTGAGGTAACCCACGGTGGCAGCGAGTCCTGCTGCAGTTATGTTTAGAAAAAGATGGTGGTTTGGGTTAAAATCAGAAGTTACTTCACTTACAGCTACGCACGTGACTTTGTTTGTTCGGGTTGTTCTGTGAATGTAAAAAAAACTGTTTCCTTATATTTTAAAACAGGACACGACCCCGGTGTCCTGGGTGAAAGTCCTGTGTTCGTTATATTACAGCCAGTGGTGTAGTCTAATGTATTGTACTGGGTATACTGTACTGTATATTGGCCAGAATCTGCCTTTGGGGGAGGGGGGCCATATCATAGTGGGGGGGGGGGGGTCTTGATGTCCTTCCCTAGGGAAGGTTTGAGCATCAACGACTTAATTTCCTGTATTCTGATTTCGTATTGATATAAACTGCCACTGCTGCTGGATTTGCATCCTTTGACATTTGATATCACTGACATTTCCAATGCCTTGTGTTGTCTTCCCGTCAAAATTTTTAATTAAAACTTCTATTTTTCTTTTTCTTTTTTGAACACTTGTCACTTTTCCCGACATTTTTGAAATTTTTTTTTGAATTTTTTTTGTCACTTTTTCCGACGTTTATGTCACTTTTTTGAACAATTTTTTCAAATGATTTTGATTTTTTTTTTTATTATTATTATTTTTTCTTCCCGCATTTTTCAGCTTTTTCTGGCATTTTTGTCACTTTTTTCAATGTTCTTTTGTCTGGAAAATAAGGTAAGGTAGCCACACAGGTGTTTTTGTCACAAATTGACCCAGGTGGAAGAACATTTAGTTTTCATCTATGGAATTGATTGTAGAGATTGTTACCTGGAGCTGAGGATCAAGTGATTTGCTTTGTTACTTTATAGGTGTTTTCAGTTATTCTGGCTGATTAGACCTCTGCCCAGGTTGAAGGTGGGCCGGGACTTAAATATGGAAATTCATTACTTCACAAATTTCATCTACCAATAAGACTGATAAAGGTGTCATGTGTCTTGCCCTAACAGGTGAAACAGAGCTAACTGGAGGCTCAGGAAGCTGTCAATCAATCAGTTTATATACCCCAACAGGGTCCTGGGAAGAGGTCCAATCAGCCAAGTGTGTGGGTGTCCAAGGCCTTTAACCTTCATCGCCATCACCATCTTCATGAACAGCACCGTCGGTCAACGCCATCATTCAAAGTGAGTGACTCAACAAACAGAATTCAAAAAATACACATTGAAAGGTCCCATATTGGTGGCCAGGTTGGCTCAGTGGATAGAGCAGGCGCACATATACTGAGAGATTTATGCCTCGATGCAGAGGTCCAGGGTTTGAATCCGACCTGTGACAATTTCCTGCATGTCTTCCCCCTCTCTCTCTCTCTCCTTTCTCATCTAGCTGTCCTATCAAAATAAAGGTGGAAAAGCCCAAAAAATAATCTTAAAAAAAAAAAGAAAGGTCCCATATTGTAAAAAGTAAGATGTCCATGTGTGTTGTGATTATATAGGCCTACAGAGCTGTAACAGTCATTTCCCAGCTGCAGTGACGGTGCAGAGATGCCAAGAGCACAGACATGGAAGACCCAGAAACGCTGACCAATCAGAGCAGACTTGGCTTTTTCAGGAGGGGGGGGGTCTTAAAAAGACGGGCGCTAAAACGGAGCGTTTCAGACAGGTATATTCAGACAGACAGTATCAGAAAAAGAATGTGTTTTGAACATTAAAGCATGCAAAGATGTTCTGTTAGAAACATAAAATACAAGTATGAACCTGAAAATGAAAGCCTGGCCTCCCCTGAAAAACTCCCCCAGAGGTTGTTTGTTTAGGCAGCAAATAGGACTTATATTTTCATCTATAGCTGTGGCGCCCTCCAGTGGCCATAGTAATTATGATGGGAGCAATGCAGGAAGTATAAGATTGGTGGTGGATGGGTCAAACAAACACAGGAGAGCGGAGTCCCACTTTGAAAATAAGAGTACACCGATGGTGAGTTTAACTTTATGGAGCAAACAGAGCTACGTCACGTTCTTTATCACGCGAGTAACCTTCGGGAAATGAAGTAACGTTTGATTTGAGCCCAAACCACAATCTTTTTTTTCAAACCCTTCTTTTTTCTAAACTTAATTAGTAGTTTTTGTGCTTTAAAAGGGAACTATGCAGTTTTGTTTAGCTTAATTTACCTTAACTGAACAGCTTCGGAGTCATTGTAATGGTTATATGACTTTTTTCGGATTGAATGGTGGTCGTCTCGCTCCCCCCTAGCGCCTGTGAGCCCTGGCCTCAGCGTCAGGAAGTATGGCGTGATATCAGGTCTCGCGATGTAACAAATTGCTTCACGGCACTGCACACATACGCCCATTCAGGAAACGGCTAACAAGGTAGAGATGGAGTTTTTCACACTATCGTCATGGCTGAGCCGGCAAAAAAGAAGCAGAAAGCTAGGAAAGCATTATCGGAGGAACAGAGAAAGAGGAAACGGTAGACTGACCGAGAGAGGAGTCAGACACAAGTAAACATAGGAGCTGCCAAATATCTATTCTGAAGCTGTAGGGGGAGCTCTATAGAGAAACCTGCCAGCAAAAAGAGAGAAAACAGCCAAGAAATGGCCAAAACTGCATAGCGCCTCTTTAACCTAACCAAACTGTGACCGTTTCACATCGTTAAAGACATGTTTAAAATCACAACCTTTACGTTCGAAACCGCGACAACCGACATTCTCTGGTTTAGATATGAGGACGTATTTCCTGCCACGGCTAGGGGCGCAAATTTATGAAACTCTCCTGTGAGTCATATTAGAGGGAAGGAACTAACGACACATATCGTTGTATGGTTTGTAGGACTTGTTGGGAAATGAGCCTGATATGGGCCCTTTAAAATCAAGTTTTTGGAGCATGTGTAACATGTGTTTGTAATGTCGGACCCACCTGTTGTTGAGCCTGTGATGGATATGAGTGCCAGGCCGGGGCCAGGCGCTGTGCATGCTCCAGCGATGAGTGTTTTGATCCGTGCATCAGCTCCTGGCGCACCAATGAGCTCATATTAACAGTCAGCTGAAATGTCCTGACTGCAGCCAGCGCGTCTCGCACAATTATGACAAATTCAAACAAACACAGCAGGAAACTGAAGAGAGCACTGAGTCAGCGCAGATATTCATAAACATAACGTCACTCATCAACACACCATTTGACACAACACTAAGAGGGACAGGCCTCATGCAGGCGGGCATAGTATTGATTTCCTCTTAAATAGCTTGGAAGTTTAGAACTAATTCAACATTATGACATTTCACTGAACTGCAGCTATGTGATGATCATTTACTTGGCAAGAAATAGTTCCAACACATAACTCTCTAAAAAGTTCTTCTAACATTTCTGTTCATGTACAACTTAAAGAAATGTATACGTTTGTGTTAATTATTGTGCTATAGAAGTGTTGGTAGGTGTGTTTTTGAACTTTGGGACAGAGCCAGACTAGCTGTTTCCCCCGGCTTCCAGTCTCTTATGCTAAGCTAAGCTAACCACATTTGGGCTGCTTCTCAAGTCTCTTATTTGACATCTCCTCACTCCTCACTTGAACTGGAAGTTGTTCTGGCCCTCCTTCGTGAAAGCAGTCTCAAAGCTCTTATTCCTGCCCGGAGGAGCAAGGATGGAGGATGGAGAAGGGATCTTTGAGGAGCTATAAGCGAGGATGGAGGAGGGATCTCTGAGGAACTATGAGCGAGGATGGAGGAGGGATCTCTGAGGAGCTATGAGCGAGGATGGATCTCTGAGGAGCTATGAGCGAGGATGGATCTCTGAGGAGCTATGAGGGAGGATGGAGGAGGGATCTCTGAGGAGCTATGAGCGAAGATGGAGGAGGTATCTCTAAGGAGCTATGAGTGAGGATGGAAGAGAGATCTCTGAGGAGCTATGAGCGAGGATGGAGGAGGGATCTCTGAGGAGCTATGAGTGAGGATGGAGGAGGGATCTCTGAGGAGCTATGAGTCAGGATGGAGTAGGGATCTCTGAGGAGCTATGAGCGAGGATAGAGGAGGGATCTCTGAGGAGCTATGAGCGAGGATAGAGGGATCTCTGAGGAGCTGTGAGCGAGGATAGAGGAGGGATCTCTGAGGAGCTTTGAGCGAGGATGGAGGAGGGATCTTTGAGGAGCTATGAGCGAGGATACATGAGAGCAGCCTTTGACTTTAATCCTTTGTCTGAACGCCGAGTTTCTTTTATCTGGAGCATCCACTCAAGAAACTTTCCTCGGACGCTTCTACAGCTCTTCTGAAAAAAATGTATGCAAGAAATAATCTGCAGCTGCTGAATCTGTTTTCATTTTAGATCAACAATGGTTAGTTTAAAAGATTTTCGTGAGATTTTAAGAGACGGCGAGTAGTGGAAAGTTGTTTGGATTCAATTTTATGCAAACGAGGAGTGGGCAACTCAACGCCCCACTTTGCGAAAGTTGACGCTGCCAGAATGCATTGCCCGAACGCTCACATAGACAATAAATGGGAAGCTGGAAATGGACAGGTTGACATGATGATGATGATATCCATCTGAACATCTCACTCTTAGAAAGAAAGTAGTGTTTTGATGAACCATTCCTTAACAGTGACAATTCTTATATTCTGTTTCTAACTTACACACTTTCTTTCTCTCTCTCTCTCTCTCTCTCTCTCTCTCTCTCTCTCTGTGTTTTTGTTTGACTATAATTGTGGGGTCCAAAAACTGGGAAAACAGTATACTTGTGGGGTCCGGACAGCTTTGTGGGGCCAAAATGCTGGACCCCACAAGTTTAAAGGGCTGTTTGAGGGTTAAGACCTGGTTGTAGGATTAGGGATAGAATTAGGTTATGGTTAGGGTGAGGGTAAGGGTTAAGGTTAGGCATTTAGTTGTGATGGTTAAGGTTAGGGTAAAGGGCTAGGGAATGCATTATGTCAATGACGGGTCCCCACAAAGATACTGTGTGTGTGTGTGTGTGTGTGTGTGTGTGTGTGTGTGTGTGTGTGTGTGTGTGTGTGTGTGTCATAAGTAGACTTACAGAGCCCCACATTGAGCCCCTATGTGTCCATAAATGACATTTGCATGACAAAAAGTGACATTGGAGCAAGGATAAAGAAGTGGTGTAGTTCAGCATTTGGCCACCAGGTGACATAAAAGCAATAATTGTTGGCACAGGCTGTATGGTTTGGAGGAAGGAGATCTGCTGTGTGGGAATACTGAGCAGAGACGAGACAAAACCTAAAAATATAAGAGCAACAATTGGAGGAAAATATAATAAATGACGTGTGATGTGGGACAAACGGAGAGCAACATACACAGAGAAGCAGACCATGAACATTAAAAATAAATTCACTCTGGAGGTTTTTCTATGAAACTAAATGTAGTGTAGAAGTATAGAGTAGATCAAATGGAAATAGTCAACAGAAATAACTTCTAAACAGTAAGCACTTTAGTGCTCCCTCCAATTTATTATGTTATTACTCTTTCTGACTCTTCTGCTTTGCTATGCAATGTAGAAAGTAGATAAATGGACGCCAAGTCAACAAATACAAGAACCAATAAACTTTCACTTTAGTGGCACCTTTCCATTTTTTCTTGTCCTTCACAACCACTCTGAGTCTTCTGCTTTGCTTTATGTAGACATTTTCAGAAGCTACATATGTTCCCATTTTGTAAGGAAGAAGTTTTTTTTATTATTATATTTTTTATTAACCTTTATTTTACCAGGAAATAATCCCATTGAGATTCAGAATCTCTTTTTCAAAGGAGTCCTGGCTAAGACAGCAGTATAATTGTTCCATATTAAAATATACAGTGAAAAACAGACAACAGAAAACAGATTTAACATCATCTCAACATAATCCCCAGCAGCTCTCAGTAACAGCACATGTGCATGTAGTACTGAAATAATCCTTTATCCTAATTATAAACTGTGTCATTGTTGGTAGGTAGTCTAATTTAAGATGATTCTGCAATTTATACCAGGATGAGGGTGCAAAAACTTTAAAGGCACTTTCACCGAAGACAGTTCACGTTTGGGGAATGTCATAGACCTACATGATTTACCCATATGATCGAAGATCGAAGATCTAAGTTTTCCAGTTTTGGTTTGCTTGAGAAAACATTATTTCAGTGTCCATAACCAGAATTTTGAATAAGAATTGAAGAAATCTTTGCATATCATATTTATTTTCAACATTTTTCATTTTCTTGCATAATGCTCTTTGTGCTGTTTTAAAGACACCTTCACACTGACAACTTCTTTGGCGACAAATTAGACGAAATACACGGACATTAACACAAGACGTATGTCTCATTTTTTGTAAATGGCGTTCAGATTATACAGGGAAAGGAACAGGAATTTCAGTGTCCATGTAATCTTGTTTTTAAAATGTTATTTTACATATCAGTGTGATATATATATATATAATAGTACAAGCAGCTGACACATTAAAAGAAATACACGGACATTAACACAAGACATATCTTTTATTTTTGTAAACGGTATTCAGAGAGGAAGGGAAAGGAAGATTTTCATTGAACGGGGAAACTTGTTTTTAAACTGTGCATATGACAACAAACGCTTTGACTCGACTTAAAAACAGACTTTGATTTGAATATGGTTCAGATTTTAGTTGTTTCTGTTATAGAGTGCGGATCGGGCCGCATTTTTCTGTCCGAGCCCGGCCCGCGTCCAGCAGAGCAGTAACTGAATCCGGCCCGAGCCCGACAGGCATTAAAATATTTATGTCCAAGCCCGACCCGAGCCTGACACAGTTAAAATCCTGTTATTTTCTCATACTAATGACACATGTACGTTTGTTTGTGTGGAAATCTTTTATTAAGCAACTGTAGGAAGGCATTCGGAAATGTCAACAGATGAGCGCATCGGCTCACACGGGGCAACAAGCACACGTTAACACAGGCGCGCACCTACATAATAAGCTTTTTTAAATTTAAAATGTTCAATGCCTTATCGCGCTGATGTGACCGAGCCCGACCCGAACCCTAACATCATTTCTAAATATCTGTCCGAACCCGGCCCGGCCCGTCGGCTACTGTCGGGTCCTGACGGGTCCCGAAGGGCTCGGTTCGGACATCCATCTTCTATTCTGTTAGTGCGAGTATTCAAAGTGTTTATGTGCATGTATGGAAGTGTGTCATATGAAAATATCTGTGAACAGAGGAGAAGGAATCAATGAATAAATAAGGTAAAAAAAAAAGGTAATAAGATTTTTTATTTTAAAATACAAACACAACTAAAACTAAAACTGATAAGCAATATAAAGAAAGAAAAACAAACGGCATCCTCAGCAACATTAGGCAACAAATAACCCACTGAAATAATATTGTGTCGTGTGGCCGGGTTGGCTCACTGGGTGGAGGTTTATGCCTCGACGCAGAGGTGCAGCGTTCGAGTCCAACCTGTGACCATTTCCTGCAGGTCTTCCCTTTCTCACCTAGCTGTCCTGTCAATTAAAGGCAGAAAAAGCCCAGAAAATAATAATAATAATATTGTGTCTAATAAAAATTGTATTGTTTAAAAGGGATAGGAAGAAGTTGAGGAAGAACTTGAGAAGGTTGATAAGTAAGTGAAATAATTACATAAGTAGCCTAATAATAATAATAATAATAAGATTTTTTTTCTCTCTGTGACATTGCACACTATCCCCTAAACCTGTCATATAACGTTCGGCCACTCTGTTGTCTAAATGAACAATGTGAGTCGTTGAACCTTCAAACATACAGAGGACATGAGCTCAGTGTTAATACCTTTTAAATGAGAGTACTCTCCACTTTGTAATGATGGGGGGGGAGGTCCCCATCTGTTCACATTTGGACCGTGTCTTCCCTCAGGACATGATCTCCTGTCCCTCCTGTTTTATTCCGCCGACTCATCTCTCTCACACTCTCGCATGATTGCATCACGAGGCTTTTCTTTTGATGTTTGGGTACACAGCACCGCTGGGGGGTGAGAGGGAGAGCATCTGACACTTGGAAAATCAGTCTGTCATTTATTGGGTCGCAGGGAGGGAGGGAGGGGGTTCCTCTCTGCTACCGACCAATGAGCTGAAACGGGAGCATCCTCGTGTTCTCTGTGCAGCAGCAGCAGCAGCAGCAGCAGCATCCCTCTATCTCTTTGACACCAGACTGAGGGGCTAATCGGGGGATGACTGGCTGATGGATGCAGACTGTAATCGCGGCTGGATGACGGACGGTTAATTAAAGGATACACCGGTGATGTGCGCTGAGGATCCCACATGTCGACGTGATTAGGAGAAGATGGAGAGGGGACAGCTGCTGTCACCGCCACACAGCCACTGAGAGGTGATTCACTGCGGTGTTACATATTAATGAAGAGAGAGTGGGACAACAGCACACTGCTTAAATATGTTTATATATGTGAGTGATGCATGTTGCTTTTATTGCAGTAGAATTTGAGTTTCTAGCTGCAGCATTTACTCGCCCTGCAGGCTCACTGTGTTGTGTTGTAGTTACATTTAAACCATTGATGTTGATGATGTTGATTAAAGTGTTGATGTTGTAGCTGTGTGATGAAGATGGGGAGGGCTGTCTGCTCCGAGTCAATAACTGTTTCCTGTTCAGTATTGATTTATTTATTTCTACTGTATGACACCCAGCAGGCCCAATGTGTGTGTGTGTGTGTGTGTGTGTGTGTGTGTGTGTGTGTGTGTGTGTGTGTGTATGTGCGTGCGTGTGTGTGCGTGTGAGGGTTAAAACGGTGTTAGAATTAGGGTTAGAATCAGGTTCTGGTTAGGGTGAGGGTAAGGGTTAAGGTTAGGCATTTAGTTGTGATGGTTAAGGTTAGGGTAAGGTGCTAGGGAATGTATTATGTCAATGACGGGTCCCCACAAAGATAGTGCCACAAACCTGTGTGTGTGTGTGTGTGTGTGTGTGTGTGTGTGTGTGTGTGTGTGTGTGTGTGTGTGTGTTGTTGTTGTTTTGGGGGAAACAGTGTTTTGGGATATGTCGGCAGTAAATAGGCTAAAACGAAGACTTTCCTCCCTAAAAAACGCTCCCATAGCTCGTTTATTCAAGCAGCTATTACGACCTATAGGCCTATTTACGTTTCTAGTAGCGGCGCCCTCTAGTGGCCGTAGTGGTTATGACTGGAGCAAAGCAGGAAGTACGGTGACTTAACAAACACAGGACTTTCACCCGAGAGACAGGAGTTCATGTCCCGTTTGAGAATAAAAGCAAGTGGCGAGTTTTTTGATTTACTTTAAGAAACAAACTAAACAAACGGAGCTACGTCACGTTCAGCGTCACGTGCGTAACCGGAAGAAAAGTAGCGTATGCTTTCAACCCAAACCACCATCTTTTTTTAAATTTAACTCAGTAGTTTTTGAGCCTAAACATAACCAAACCGCAACCGTTTCTCAATGTTAAGGACGTGTTTAAAATCGCAACCGTTACCTTCTCTGGTTTAGATATAAGGACGGAAAACACTCCCGTGGGTCGTATAAGAAGGGAGGAACAAATGAAATATCATGAAAATATAAATATAGTATATACAGTATAGTATGTCGAAAAATGTCATGATTCTAATAAATTATATTTATTTTTTAAGATTATTTTTGGGGTCATTTTAGACCTTTATTTTGACAGGACAGCTGAAGACATGAAAGGGGAGAGAGAGAGGGAACGACAGCAAAACTAGAGTGGTGATGGTTGAAAAAGTGAGTCTTTTTGACCCAAAACAGCTTTTCATAGTTTTATTTTGTTTCTGTTGACTAAAATTACTGTTTATTTACATGGAGTCTGGTGGGTTTAGCAAACGCAATTTCGCGGATGTTTTTATGTTTAAAAAAAGGATCTTACTCTTTAACAGAAAGGTCGACCTCCTTAGAAATCCTTCCCATAATGTTGTCAGACAGTTAGAATAATTATCTGAGTCTGTCAGCGGCAAAACAAGTACTTTTGTGAAGGTAAATAAAAGCTGGACCATTGCCCTATTAACTTACATAGTAGCTTGTTTCTCCGCTGCCGACTGCAGCGATCTCTCTTAATACTGGACCAATGTCAAAGATTGTTGTTCCCATCAGTCACTTAGACACAAACACATAGGGAGAATAACGGTAGTTACCCTTTAAGGGGGCCGCTGTTTAAACCACCCAAACCACAATCTCTTTTTTTAATCTTAACTAGTCGTTTTGGTGTCTAAATTTAACTGTCGTTAACTGTTAACCACGTGACCGTTCAGTGCAATCTGGCCATAATTTCGGTAATAGGATATCATACAAATTGTTGTGCCTTAGTTTTCGTACGATATATGCTCATACAGATCATGTTATCATATGTTTTCTGCAAAATTATTTTTAATGATATAAGAAAAACAGACTTTCCTGATGATGCATTGTTTTTAGATAATGTTGCAGGTTAATATAATAAAATATCACCAAATATGGAGATTCATGGTTTTCACTGGACAGCGGTTTAGAGTATTTGTCAACAGTATTTGGCATGATGCTTATTAATAATAAATGCAGCTGACTTGATTTTAGTGAAAACATCTGCAGGGCTGCAGTAATAATAATGTCCACATGCTCTCACTGAACCAAACAAAGCTCTGCAGATCACAGCGTGTGTTTGTGTTTGGATGCACATTTTGAAATCCTCACGTTTTTGTTAGATTAGCGTTACACCAGCGTGATGTTTCCTGGAGGGTTTTTGGCCGTGCTGTTCGTCATTCGCTCTCTCTGAAAGCCTCTTGGCCTTGTAAAGACCCACTGCACATTCAGAGAGATCCTCACTGACAGAAACGACCGAGTTAATTAGACAGTTACATCCCTCCCGACAGAGCGGAGGCCTGGGTCTCCTTCTCTACACATGGTGCAGAAAGGTTCAGAAAATATCTCGAAATCTCATGTTGGACAACAAAGTCCAGGCGAGATTATGTAAAAAACACCTGTCTTTTTCCTTCATCACCCGTCAGATGTCGTAGATTTGCTCCCAATTATTGAAATGAGTTTCTGATGCCGGGATCAAAACTTCTGGTTAAAATAGGAATCCCTCCATCCAGAGAAAAAGCTGGACTCGTCTCCTGTTGAAGGTGAATTCCGGTCGATTTCAACACGTAGCTCTGTTGTTTGTTGTCACGTAGTGCTGTCAGTAGCGAGAAAAATGAAAATAATCAGTGTTGCCTACACCGAGTTATGCTACTGCTACCCAGGCGGCTGAAACGGTATGAATTAGCACAACTGTTATGTATTTCTTTCACATCTACTGCAGCCATATTCACTGTGTTCACTCGGAAGGAATCAGTTCGCATGGAAAGGCGCTTGTAATGACATCTCGAACATGTTAAGAGGTTAAAAGCACGTTTAAAACTTGCCCCGTTTCAGCCGCCTGGGTGCGAAAGCTAGCAGTAGCATAACTCTGTGTAGGCAACACCGATTATTTTAGTTTTTCTCGCTACTGACAGCACTATGTGACAACAAACAACAGAGCTACGTGTGGAAATCGACTGGAATTCTCCTTTAACCTTTGGTGTTAACTGATCAGAGAGCTGCTTGGTTGGTACCCATGAGAGTGATCTCAGGACTTCTGTCTCTGGAAGAAAAATTCAAACATTTATGGCCTATTTTACTGGCAATGCAGTAATGATGATGCATTCTCTCTAACTTCTTCAATAAAGCATGATGTTTATTTTGTAAATTATGGTCCCCCCGGTTACACTCCCTTTGTAGAATTAATTTTCTTACTTCAAAGATAGGCTACCTAAGTAATAATAATCATTTAATATAAATCCCTGTAGTGAGACTGTGATCATTTGGCTAAAGATTCCTATTTCTTTCTACCTTGCTGACACAACCACTAAGCTTTATGCAAATTATTGCGTATTGACATCCCACATATGCAAATGAGCGTATGACGTCATCTAGCTACTTTTAGCGACTTTTGGAGCTGGTGCTAGCTACTTTCATTGGAAAAGAGTTGGCAACACTGAAAGCCGCAGTGCCTCTGCAAAACAGCCTCGGGAAGGAACTTGTTTTGGTGGAACATGTGTACGTTCAAAAGTTGTTTTAGTCGTGCAACAGAAAACTCAGATTGGACAGATAGTCTAGCTAGCTGTCTGGATTTACCCTGCAGAGATCTGAGGAGCAGGTAACCATAGTCCTCACAAATCCACCAGAGGTTAGAACGCCAACACAAAGAAAGAGGAAGATAACGAAAAGTGAAATCCGATGGAATTTCCGGCGGCACCGGAGCAATCCCTAAAGTGGTACGTCGTGGATATAGACTAACCTGAGAGAGACTCCCACACTGGAGTTTGTTGTTTTGCTTTGGTTGGTGTGTGTGTGTGTATGTGTGTGTGTGTGTGTGTGTGTGTGTGTGTGTGTGTGTGCGTGTGTGCGTGCGTGCATGTGGGTGTGAGCGTTTGGTATAGCACCTTGTCAACCAAAGCTAGCTAGCTAGCGCTAGCGTTAGCTGGGAACTTAAGGGAATGTCTGCTGTAGGGAGGAACGGTTAACTTTGAACGGTGTGTTTACAAACCGTAGAAGCCATACTCACGACATATTTTACCTTTAAGTTGAGCGTTACAGCATTTAGTCTGAAAGTAGGAGGTTTAAGTGATAGAGGTTTAGCGACCGCGGGCAGCTGATCTGGTGAGAGCTTAGAGCTGTAATTGGGCCGTAAAAGTTCAGCCCGACAAGGCCGGAGCCCGACAAGTACATTTTGATTGACAGCTTTTTAAAATCCCGAACCCGTTTACAGCCCAACATTATTCAAATGTGCGCACACACACAGCTCTTTTGCCTTTTGTCAAGAATGAAAAGAGAAAAAACTCATTTATCATTTTTTTACCATCATTTATTCATCACTAACGTAGGCTATTGGCTACTTGAAAGTTGGAACAAAGAAAAAAAAAATAGCCTCCGTTTCACCTCCTCAGCATCCATTTTCGCGCTAATCGAGATGCATCACCTGACAGCTCATTTACCGCGCAACCCGGAGCGGAAGCCCGAGCCTGAGCCCGTGTAAAATAATAGAAATTAAGGCAAAGATCTTCAGCTCTATGACAGCTGCCTCAACAGAGAAGGAAGTTAGTGAGGGAGGAAGGTGACAAGAGAAGTGTGGAGGAAAGGTGTGATCAGGATAATTACAGGGTGTAAGTTATTGTCAGCAGACTCCCCCTCTCCTCCCTCATTTCACGTCTGTCTCCTGACTGTTTTCCTTCTTCTCTTCCTGTAAGTCCCGCCCTCCTTCGCTCAGTCAGGGAGCTGACAGACGGCCTCACCTCAAACCAAAATAACAATCTTCCAACATCACTCATCTGGGTTGACTTTGTGATGAACCCAGAACATCAAGCTGTCACACCCCAACCTGACTGATTCTAAATCCAGAACAAACTGCACAGAAACATTGCAGAAATGATGCACACATTTGGAGATGTATTATGAGACAACCTATTGTCTCATCTGTATTATATGTGGATGCAATCCGTCTCAGACTAATTCTAGACACATCTCTGTATTAATACAAAATAATACAGATAGGAACAGACAGTTGCAAGTCATCTTGAAAGGCTCAGGTATCCAGATAATTAAGTTAATACAAATATTTGAAAAGCAGGTATAATGAAAGCCCATAGGAAAGCTGTGTGACACGTTCTTGTTTGTGTTGGACAACTCTTTATTAGAGCACTAATTCCCAACTTTTTGGCTTGTTGCCCTTTTAAAAAAAAGCACTTTCTACTCGCAAACGTTTGTCACAGGTTGCAAAAGTCTATGAGTTGCAAGCAGCTCAACCAAAAAGTGATTTTTCCTGTCTCAGTTTGTTTTGAATTTATTTACTTTTTAGAGTCCTGAAGAAGTAAAACTAGCAAGTTTCCTTTCTATTACGTTAAACATCATCATGGTCCTTTCCGTTTATCTCCCATAGCGTCTGAGACTATAAACTCAACGTACAAAAAGTTGAACACATAAAGATAAAAATCCAGGACTCTAAGTGAACGGAGCAGTAACTCACAGAGTAGAGGCTTGTTGTGTTGGCTGATTGCAAAAAGTGTTTGGCTCAGGTCCATCCTGTGATGTTCTGTCTCCTCCCGGCTCAGACCTGCATGCCTGTAGTCCTTCAGCCCCTCGGCGCTCCTGACTGAACCGGCTGCATGTGTGGAATGTGACGCAGGTATGTGAGGGAACATCTGCTGGCTGAAAGAGAGAGAAAGCAAAAAGATAAGGGAGGGAAAGAGAGTGCTGAATGTGGAATGTATTTTGCAAAAACTTTACTCCCCAGTGCTGCAGGTGTTCAGAAACATCCAGTTGTAGTTATAGTTAAAGGGCTGTACCGGCCGTTTGACACCTCTTACACAAATACTGTAGAGCACAGGTGTCAAACTCAAGGCCCACGGGCCAAATCTAGCCCCTCACAAATTTGAACGCGGCCCACATGCCAATTTAGGTTCACAATACATTTTGGTTCGCCCAGAAACCAAAAAGACAGTTTTTAATCTGCAATTACGTGACAATCAAAGCAGAATTGTGGCAGATTTTTGCAGAGTTGCATATTCAGGCTGTGAAACATGTTGCTGTGAGTCGGCTGTTTGGTAGCCTACTTTTAAAAATGTACCGTATTTTCCGGACTATAAGTCGCACTTTTTTTCATACTTTGGCTGGTCCTGCGACTTATAGTCAGGTGCGACTTATATATCAAAATATATATAATGTAACATGTTTTAAATGTTATTTCATGCTGAAAACATTACCGTCTACAGCCGGGAGAGGCGCTCTAGGCTTGTGACGACTATATGCTGCTCCTAAAGACAACTGAGAAAGAAAAGAAGCTGCAGGAGACTGCAGGTAGTAAAACACGCAGCCGGAAACGGTCATCGAGCAGCAGAACGAGAGTTTGGAGTGAGAGAGAAACTTGTGAGGGACTGGAGAAAAGGTTAGTCTTACTGCAATGAAGAAAACAAAGAAAGCTAGTCGCGCTGAAATCCAGAAGGCCAGAGCTGGAGGAAGGAGTCCACAGATGGGTGCTTGAACAACGTGCTGCTGGGAGAGGCTCGTCAACAGTGCAGTTACGTTACGTTAACATAGCGGACACCTACCGTATTCAGCCCCTTGTTCTGGGGGCTGTTGGGTAGTTTAATAACTGTTAATGTGTTACGTTAACATAGAGGACACCTACCGTATTCAGCCCCTTGTTCTGGGGGCTGTTGGGTAGTTTAATAACTGTTAATGTGTTACGTTAACATAGCGGACACCTACCGTATTCAGCCCCTTGTTCTGGGGGCTGTTGGGTAGTTTAATAACTTGCCTTTCCAGATTAAATGTCTGTTCTTGGTCTTGGATTTTGTGAAATAAATTTCTAAATAAATGTGACTTATAGTCCAGTGCGACATTTATATGTTTTTTTCCTCTTCATGACGCATTTTTTGACTGATGCGACTTATAGTCCAGAAAATACGGTAGTCAGAATGCTTTGTTTTGCTTGATTTGCTAAATTCTGTGATGGCTGAGGAACTTTTTTGCTGGGAGGACTTTTTTGGGGGCTCTATGTGGACCAAATTGCATGTGAGGCTGCAAGGCTACATGAGACTTACACAATCCAAAGAGCTTCTTTATGTGAAAATCAAAAAGAGATCATATATTTCCATCCAATTAGACTTTGTATGTGAGTGTTAAGCTGCTTTTAATGAAACTCAACACTTTCTGTATATGTTTCACAATCAAAGCTTTCCAGGCGATTGAAGGCATCATGTACCCTGAAAGGCTGGAGGTGTTTTAATTTCCAACTGATTCAGCAGTCCCAATTAAAATGGGAGCCGGTCAGACTCCAGGATCACCCTGATAGTTTGTCTGTTTCTCTGTTCAGATAAATAAGAGCTTATTCAAGTTCAAACTAAAAGTTATTTTTTTGTCCAGAACATGCACACACACACACACTCACACACACACACACACATGCAGACCACACCCTCCTGTTTGGAGAGGCACTGAGGAGGAATTTCCACGGACGTTGATCCAGACTCTGCCTCCACCGGCCTCAATATGCTGCTTGTCTGTTTGAATCAAGTCAACACAGCTGCACTGTTTGTCCGTCGAACTTCTGCTTTTGTAAGAGAGAGATAATAGACATAGTTAATGTGGTTTTAGAAGAAAAGATCCTCAGATCTGTCACTGTGTGTGTGTGTGTGTGTGTGTGTGTGTGTGTGTGTGTGTGTGCGCGTGTGCGTGCAAGACCTGCAGGCAGAAACAGAGGTTGGTGTCTGGATTCTTGTTTTACCTGCTGGTCAAACATGCTCCAACATGTCTCACACACACACCTGCAGGGGGAGGAGGGGATGCATAAATACACACACACACACACACACACACACACACACACACACACACATATGAAAACACACACATATGGGTGCCCATCTTGTGCTCCACCCTGCTTTAAAAAAAATGCCAGAGGCAAATAGTGAATTGACATGTTAGTGACTGGTTTCCCAGCCATGGCAGGAAGACGTTGGGGTGGTTTGTATACAAGCTGACACACTCACACACACCTAGTGAAGCGTCTGTTTTGGAGCATGCTGAAACAGATCAGTCTTTCATGCTGAAGCAGCAGCGGTGTGTGTACCTTTGCTCCCCACTGGTGTTTACCTCCCCGCTCTGCTGCTGCTGCTCTCTGCCACGTCAAATGTCTGCCTGGGTGCTTGGCTCGCTCCTCTGGGAGCCTCGCTGGCCAAATAGCCTGACTGTGGTCACTCTTCTCTGGGTCTGAGGAGTCACAAACTACTGGCTGTAGCTGGAGGATTCCTACCAACTCACAGCTCTGCTTCTTTTGCCTGGCGTTTTGGCTGCGTCTGCTGGAGCTCTGCTTGCAGTTGAAGGATAAACGGATGTGTTCAGGTCAGTGGAGGCATACTGAAGTTAGACGGAGGGCTTCCACTCACCTGACGGTGGAGGAGATACTGGGAGAGCAGCTGTTGGGGCAGCTGGGAGTGTACTGGTGTATTTATGCAGTTGGAAAATGAGCGGATATCTTTATAGAGGAAGGTAAGGCTTCTTTGTGTGTGTGTGTGTGTGTGTGTGTGTGTGTGTGTGTGTGTGTGTGTGTGTGTGTGTGTGTGTGTGCTTGCATTCATTAATGTGAATAGAAAAGCCTCCCCTCTGCACTGAATGCAGATACATAAAGTAAAAAGTCTTGTTGCAATGAGAAGAGGACCTTTGTGCCAGAGTTACATAATGAGGTCTGGACTCCTACATGTGCTGTTCCTGGATGATGGGCAGCTATTGGCTGAGCTGGTTTCACTCGTTTCAAAGCAAACGGCTGACTTATCTTTGCTCACTAATATCATTTCAACCTCTTAAAGCCTGCCGGGACACTGAACCTCTAATTCATTCATATGTTTTGGTACTGAGAAATGTGTTTACATCTTTGACTTACAGTTCTCCCCCTTAATAGGTTTAGGGTTCATCTTATTCCACATTGTGATCGGGGTCAGCCCTATGTTCCCACATCTCTAAGATTTTTCTTAAAATGAGGCCCTATGTTAGGGTTAGGGTTACATTCCATCTGTAGTCCATTGCTACTGGATAATAGGTTGGGTGTAATTGGCTACCAAATTGGGAGAAAGGGGGATACAATCTGATACAAATTTATGAAAAAGTAAATGTGGGAACATAGAGCCTAATTTTGGAAAACAATCTTAGAAATGTGGGAACTGTGGGAACATAGGGCCTGATTTTGATACAAATCTTAGAAATGTGGGAACATAGGGCTGTGGGAACGTAGGCACGCTCCCGTCTGATCTACTGCCACCCCCAAAATGAATGTAATTACCAAAGAAACAAAAACCAACACACAACAACCAGTCACATTTACTCATACGACGACCACAAACACACAACAGAAACACAAATCACGCAATCCGTGATCTCGAGGCTTCCCCACAAAATCCAGCCAAGCTGCTGGGGCTTAACACACACGTCACCACACACACACACGGGCACAGCGGCCACTGACACTGCTCAAACCTTCAACACCAGCAGCAACAATCTAACGCAAGCAGCAATAGCTAGTAAAATCATTTGACTAAAATGCAGAAAAATCCATTAAACTTACCAAAGCTGCTCATCATTTGAAGAAAAAAGTACATCCTCCTTTCTTACATCAACTTTACATCTAAAACTCGAAACGAATGTGAACTAAAGTTACCGCTATGTGATGCTAGCTAGTTTTGCTTCAGTTGGCTAACTGGTCCGAAAAATGCCGACGTAGGTGGCTGGGCTAGCTAGAAGGCTCTGGCCTGTCAAAGAATACGCCCAACAGGGCAAACTCGAAATTTGATTGGCTAAAGAATATGACAATCCACAACTATTTGCTTGAACAGCAGAGGGATTTACACTGATGGCCTCAGAGTGGATTTTTGAAGGGAAATCTGATTGGATAAAAGCTGAAATGTATGAGATGCACTGGAAGCAGCACAACCGAGGGAGAGATTAGCAACAAAATGACGGTAATAGATGCTTGGGATCGGAACTTCTCTGATGTTATAATATAACTTTATTACTTTTACCCAGGAAACATACACTGAACAAAATTATAAATGCAACACTTTTGTTTTTGCCCACATTTTTCATGAGCTGAACTCAAAGATCTAAGACTTTTTCTATGTACACAAAAGGCCTATTTCTCTCAAATATTGTTCACAAATCTGTCCAAATCTGTGTTAGTGAGCCGAGATGATCCATCCACCTCACAGGTGTGGCGTATCAAGATGCTGATTAGACAGCATGATTATTGCACAGGTGTTCCTTAGGCTGGCCACAGTAAAAGGCCACTCTAAAATGTTCAGTTTCACTGTATTGAGGGGGTCCAGGGGGTCCGAAAACCAGTCAATATATGGTTCAGTATGTGTTCGTTTCTCAGGAGTGTTTTAATCCAAACCACGATCTTTTTCCTAAACTTAACTAGTCGTTTTGGTGTCTAAAGTTAACTGTCATCGCCAGAGCTGTTTTCCTTCTAGCCTCAACCTTAGTTAACAGGGAGCAGATTTGCAGAGGTCTGATGACAAGTAGCCACACATAAGAGAACACACACAAATGTTTATCTCACGCAACGACTCGAGCCAGCTGATCAGAGATCTGTTGCTGTGCTGTCGCACAGCAGCTGTTGGAGGCTTCACTCAGCTTCTATTGTCACACATTTCCTCACATCTCCCCCAGCTGTCGCCGCCAAGTGTTCAGGCCAGCATGGAGGTCTTGTAGCAACGACTACACACACACACAGCTACATGGTCAACATGTTGTTAAATCCACTCCCTGAAAGCCTTGATTCCTGTTATTCAGAGACGATGAGTGGAGCCTAATTACATTCTCACCCCGACGTGAAGCTTCTTCGTCTTTCTGATCTTCACTTTTAGTTAAACATCTTTACACCGCGGCAGGATCTGCTGCTTTGACTTAATCTGGCTCATTGATTATTCATTAAAAGGCCCTGAGGACGTGCTAATGGGGAGAAACACCAGCTCACGCTGCTCTGATCCTAAAAACATCGTCCTTATCGACCAACTTTAAAGCCACGTGGAGACGGTGAATCTCTAAAGCCAGAGATCTTTTAAAAGTTAAGAAAAACCACAAACCTTCACGTTGCTAACCAATGAAGTATGTTGGTTACACTCGTGTTTCTAAAACATCTACAAACACACTCACTAATCATTAGTGCATGTCTAGATTATTATATGTATAAATGCATGAATGAATGTACATCTAAATCAATAAATCATTTACTCACACTTTCTTCACTTGTTAACAAAGTCTGGGCAAGTTTTTATTTTTATTTTTTAGATTTCTTTATTTAAAAGGGACAACGCACATTAATCAACATGAGTACAGAGTCCAACATGTAAATGTGCCAGATTTAGCCATACAGGCTAATTATCATCTGTAGTCCCTTGCAGGTCGATGGCTTAAAAACAATAGATAACACTACACCAATACAACAAATACACATAAAACAAGAAAGACATAAAGGCATAGACAGTTATAATGACACAACCACTATTCCAGATCATGACTACTGGCAGGTTGATGGCATGAGAAAAACATAACACAAGTATCATACACAGTAGACACAGGTGAAAGTGCATAGACACATATTAAAAACGCATTAACAACACGTTAAGCACACACAGACACACTACTGTAGCGATAAAGACAAACACATTAGGGTTTCCTGGATTCTTCCACTCCGTGTCTTTGTTTACTGTTTTTCTCAGCTGGTGAGTGATGTCTGTGTGACTTAAAGCATGCGCTGCTGACTCAGTTTCCACTCCACCGCCACCAGTGTGTGAGTGTGCCTACCGTCTCTGACATATCAGTGGGAAGCTCTGCTCATCAAGGGACTATTTCTGACCCTCTGTGCTTTTTCAGACTTTTTCAGAGTGTGACATGTGAAGCAGACTGGACTCCAGCAGGCAGGTTATACCTGTAGGCTGTCGGTGGGAGGATAGTTCATTACCATAAATGTGGGAAACGGGTTTGAGTGCAGTGTGTGTGGCTGCTGGGGTGGGGGGGTAGACACATGGGACAGTGTTGAGTCTGAGGGAAGTGCTGATAGCTGTCTCTTGTTTCAGGCACTGTGGTGCAGAGAAACGAGCCAGGCCGAAGAGCGTCGGACCTATGATGGGTGAGTAAATATGCTGAATGTATTTGACCCTTGTGTCAAATATGACCCGTTTTTCAACAGTTTTTTATATCAGAAAAATTGTTTTTCATTTCAACCAAATGGCCCAAAAAATAACGTGGATGCATTGATATACGTTTTATGGAACCCATACAACATTCTTCCATTCTTCCATTACATTTTGGGCATTTTATTCATAACTTCTGTTCTGTTTTAAAGCCTAACTCTTGCCAAAATGCAACCTAGGGTGTTTTTGTGAGTCAAACTTTCATTTAAAAGCATAATTAGGACGGAAGCGCCACTTTTAAGATGGACCGTATTCTGGTTTTTCGGTCAAATGGCCTTTTGAATGGGAGTGCTAGGGGAGCTACTATGATAGCATCAAAATAGCTATTTTTATCGACTATAGGAATAATCTGTAGTTGCAGCCCAACTCTGCTCAATGCCTGACTTTAATCTCATGTCTAATCAATGTGTTCTTTGTCTCATTTGTACCTAGAAGATTTTACTGGTAGATTTTTCCAGGGAAAAAAACAGTATAAACAGCTCATTACAGTTTTATTACCCTCTGCCTGATACAGGCTGCAGTATTGACTAATTAGCTGTTTGCAGGAGCGACACTGTGTGTCCACTATGAGTATCTATGAATGAGTGTGTCTCTAACAACCACCGCCCCCTCCTTTAATAGGTGTGTGTGTTCTCATACTTCACAATTTCCTAAGATGTGTCCCCAAAAGAACTGTGAAATTTGTAGAATTATAGTACAAAAAAAAAGTACTCTGTGAGTACTCATTTATTTGCAGGTTTAAGAATGAACCATGAAATGATAATGTTGTTATTATTGCAGTAGTTACAAAGTTGTTTTGGCGTTTTAGTCTGGATCAATGACATTTACCGGATAATCGCCAGAATATCCGGCGCCGACAGAAGTGCATTTCCCCAAAAATGTCGAACTTTTACTTTTCCCTTTTGGTTCGGGGAACAACAACAAAAAACTTCGAGCTAGCGAGCTACACTCTCAGAACTTTTGAAGAAAATGTGGATGGTGCAACAAGGCAGGTCTGCTTGGTTCTTTCGGGGAATGATTGTAAAGATTTACAAAGAATATGTTTAGGTCATTTCCTCTCTAACTGGGACGTCTTGGGACTGATTGGTGGGGTTGATGTGGACGATGTACACACAGAGATACGTGCAGTTAATTTAAATAGCTCACGTCACTGTATTGTGTCAACAGTTAACTTCATTTAATATTGGATGTGGCGTTTTCTTTTGCGGGGTGCAAATGTTCCACCAAAACAAGTTCCTTCCTGAGACTGTTTAGCAGAGCCACCGTCGCTGCTTCCAGAGCTTAGCGCCGCCCAAGACGATTGTGATTGGTTTAAAGAAATGCAAACAACCCAGAGCATTTTTCTCTCTCATCCCAGAATGCATCTGTGGTGTAGCCAGTTCTATGGACGTAGGTTTTGTTTCAACAATGGGAGGGAGCACATTGAAACTGGGGGATCTGGGGGTCCTCCCACATACAATTTTCACTTAATTTACGGCATTGTGGGAAATTTTTATTTTTTTCTGCATCAATTCATGCTGGAAATGTCTTTTTTTCATAAAGGAAATTATTATTATTAAGTATTCTCCTTTATTGTTAAATGTTAATTGTTACCTTTTTTGGGCTTGTCTTTCATATTTTTTTGTGGGGGATAAATCTACCTCATTGGGGGGGACATATCCCCTGCATCCCCCCCGAAATCTACTATCTACTATCTACTATGGCCAGCTCTATCTCCACAGCGCTGGAGATAGAGCTGGCAATACAAGACTATGTGCAGTAGATAGTAAATGACCTAAACATATTCTTTGTAAATCTTTACAATCATTCCCGAAAGAACCAAGCAGACCTGCCTTGTTGCACCATCCAAATCTTCTTCAAAACTTGCCATTTTCAGAGTGTAGCTTGCTAGCTTGTAGTTTGTTGTTGTTTCCCGAAGCGTACAGAGTGTGAGAACGGCAACACACAGAGAGCGGAAGGTGATGCACCCGATGTCAGGCTTTAGATATATAGATGGATAGAATCCTTCATTCATCCCCACAGGGGAATTCAGATGTCCAGCAGCTCGAAGAAGCAACCACAATTCCACACTGAAACCTCAATAAAACCACAAATAGCCGTAACATAATTGTAAAAAAACATATTGTACAAATATATTGTGATGCATTCTTCAGGAGTTGTTAAAGAGTCTTATAGCAGCGGGGACAAAGGATCCTGGAAATGTACTTCCTTTGATCCAGACTAGGACAAAAGGAGCACATTATGTAAATAAGGGTCCTCACAATTACACTAACACAACATTTTTATGTGTGTGTGTGTTTGCATGGTTGTACCAGTGCGTTATTCATATCAGTTTTGTGTAATATTTTGTACCACGGCCCGCTCCAGGCCTCCATCAACAATACCTTCCAGCTTTTTAATAATATTTAATGTGCCCACAATTTTTAAGGAACCGTCAGAAATCAGTGCTCTGCCAAAGCCGTCTTGATTATAATGCCCCCCCCCGGGATCTGGCACCCCACCCCATTGGCCCCGCTGTTAAAGGAATAAAACACAAACTATTGCACAAATCCCTCCTGTGTGGAGGTTTCTGGGAACGCTCATGGCCTTTTAGAGACGCTAGGTTTGGCTTTGAGACGTCTACCTCTGGAAGTGTTTCAGCTGGACTGTGTGTGTGTGTGTGTGTGTGTGTGTGTGTGTGTGTGTGTGTGTGTGTGTGTGTGTGTGTGTGTGTGTGTGTGTGTGTGTGTGTGTGTGTGTGTGTGTGTGTGTGTGTGTGTGTGTGTGTGTGTGGACATGGCCCATATATCCAGGTTTAATAGGGTTTTAATGAGGCGAGGGTTGATCAGGACGTCTCAGAGAAGCTGCTGTGTTTACATTTCAGCTCTGCTCCGTTTGACTGATGGTCCTCAGCCACACTTGAAGTATTTCAAATGTATGTACAGTCAGGATTTATGGTGCATTTGACATATGAAATGCATTTATGAGCATTATAATACAGCCTTCTGACCAGCGGTCTATAATGTTTTTTTTAGGCCAACGACCCCTTTGCTTGAAAAAGAGACAGAGCAGGGACCCCCTACTACAGTATAACAAATGAGTAGCATATTAAACTGGCCAGATGAATGAAAATAGATGTATGGATAATGGTATTCATATATCAAGTTTTAATGTGAAACATACATGTGGAAGGCACAGTAAATCATTAAGCTTAACTGTATCTGTGGAGGCCTACACTAATGGCTACCTTACTTAGAAAGTTTATCATCAATGTTGTGTTAATTAAATGTTTTATTTTTGTACGAATAGGCCAATTCATCTTTGCTAATAATATGTTGATTTCATGTTAATGTATATTTAACTCTGAGGACCCCTCAGGCGTTTACCTGTTTACCCTGTTGAAGATCTCTGTTCTAGGCAGACCTGTTCTGTGTGTGCTTTTCTGAAAACACGGCTGAAAAAAACAACTGTTGACAAAAAAATCTCTACTCAAGGTTGACTTAAGGTCTAGAGCTTTCAACCGAATCACACAGCCTTCATCCACAAAGGCAGTCTTGAATTGTTTGTCAAGGGTTAGGTTTGGGTTAGGGTTTGGGTAAGGGTTTAGGGTTAGGGGTTAGGGTTTAGGGTTTAGGATTAGGGGTTAGGGTTAGGGGTTAGGGGTTAGGGTTTGGGTTATTGTTTAGGGTTTACTCGCAAGAATGGAGTAAGTCCTAAAAGTGCTCAGAATAATGGAAACCTCGATATCCACAGTTCCATGACAGCTATGCATCGATGAACAGCGGCTGCTGAATTAACTGCCAAAATATCAACATATCTGTAATCTGTTGCATAGGTATAGTCAGGATTTATTGTGCATTTTACATAATGAAATGCATTTAATATCATTTAACACAGCCTTCTAGACAAACCCGTTCTGCGTGTGCTTTTCTAAAAATGAGGCTGATCTTCCAATGAAGAAAAAAAATCTCTACTCAAGGTTGTCTTAAGGTCTAGAGCTTTCAACCGAAACACATAGTCTTCATTCGCAAAGGCAGTTTAGAATGATCTGTCAAACTCACTAAATGAAGCCCTTAAAGTGCTCAGAATTACACAAAAACGTTGATATCTACAAGTAACCAGTAACATAGCTCAAACACGGCGTTCGTAATGACTGGTCATGACTGTTTTTGAGGATGGTGACGATGATAAACATGAACGCTACTGTCTTTATAATCTATCTTTTTAATAAACTGTCTGTACACTTAGAAAGTTCTCAATGCTTCAGTTTGCATGTAGGGACCCTCATTATGCTACCGTTGAAGTGTGGTGCTACTTTGAGCCTTGTTAGTGGTATAAAATAGCGATTTACCATCTGCCCAGAAAGGTAGCATTAGCAGCTAGCCACCTGTTTGCGGTAGCTTGTTTAAAGCTAGAGACACATTCGATTAGCATGAAAACATGTCCCACAGAAAGTTTGACTCGGTACACATATGTTATTAACCCCTACATTCATTTTTCGCTGGAATTGTCCTTTAAAGGATATGTTAGATTTGTATTTACATCTTTCTTTTTCTATCTGTGCAGATTTCTCGTGTGATGAGACGAATAAAGGCCCACTGGTACAGATGCACAGCCTCAGAGAGTTTGAACAGGTAGGAACATGTGCTCTTACACAACCCGTGTTCTCACATGGTGCATGCTTTCTGATGAAGTTTAAGAGTTTGATGCTGGCTAAATTCTTCCAGCAACATAAACTGAAAGTGTTGCTGGGCAATGAGGCTCCAGTAGTGTTAGTGTGGCGCTGCCCAGGCTTGTCTCTGCTCTGTGGTAATCACTACGTAGGTGTGTTTGGGAAGATGATGTGGCAGCTGGAACTCTGCTTGAGTCAAATACTTTCCTTCTCTCCACAGTTCTTCTGTCTCTTCTACATGCTGATTGTTTGAATTGCAGCTGCAAGCAGTCAGGTGTTTTTACACGTTTCACACCATTTACCACAAATCATTCTTTAAATTATCACTGCTCAGTTTTCTAAAGAATGCTGCAGCGTTTGTAGATGCTCTAATGTGAGTTTCCCACCTTAGATACAGCCTAGATGTCCTTTTATTTCAGGCTTGAAACCAGCTTTTGTAACCTCATTCATTATGGAAATCATGCCTGAGCTTTGTTTGATGCCGGTTATTTTCTTGTTGCATGGTTACAGATTCCTTTGAAAGTCTTCACTAACAGCACACACATACCCAGTGAGGAGAGATTCTTGCACTGAGCGACTGAAAACGTCTCACAAACTCACAAGTTGGCACATTTCAAGCACTGTGGCTATCTTACAAAAGAAAGTCTTAAGCCCCTGACACACCAAACCAACGGCCGACCGTTGGCAGAAAAGGCAGTCGGACTGATCAGTCGGCTCCCCAAGGTCCAAAAAGTGCATCAGAACACACCGAAACGACACCGACTTGAGCATACATTCTGCGCATGTGCGAGATGTAATACGTCTCCATAACAGCAGGCGTTAATCTGTATTGTCGCCCAAAAAATGCACTGCAGCTGATTGGACGAACGCGTCACGTGGGTCTGGCTGCTCCCGGATTTTACAGGCATAATGGCGTCTCGTTCAGAATACGAGCTCATATTTTACGAAGATAGTTCACCGGAACGCGTTTCTAAAAACATTTTAAGCGAGAAATAGGCCGTGCAGTTGCTGAATCTGTCTTCATTTCAGATCGACAAAGGTCAGTTTAAAAGATTTTCGTCATATTTTGAGAGGCTTAGTCACGCTCATCCCGCTCGTCATTTCCGGGTTAGCATTCCACCAATCGGATTGGTCATTGAGTCCGACTGCCCGCCCTCCGACCCAGCAAGTCAGGTCGGCCAAACTGAAGGCCGACAGCTCCTCCGACGGACGATGGCACGGAACACACCGAACAGACTTGAGTCACTGACCTCGCCAGACTGTCCGACGGCCGATTATTGGGTTGGTGTGTCAGGGGCATTACACTGCCAGCCTCACAGCGCACTAATAACCCCTAAATCCTGGTTGGCCATCTCACAACTGAAACTCTGCATGAGTCAAAGATTTCCTTTCCCTCCACAGTTCTTCTGTCTCTTATACATACTGTAATACTGTTTCTCCCATTATGTACGCACTGACATGGATAATAAGGATGTTGCAATTCAAGGTTTTTCTTCGTTTGTCCCTGGCCCTGATACAGATCATTAAATATCAAGTATCTGCTAACACTGAATCCCTATCTGATATCCATATTTCCCACATACAGTAATACAGCTGCACAGTGCACAGGTCTATATTCAAAGCCTTGAAACCCTTAAATTGTGCTTTTCCAACATATTTTTCTGATTCTGGTTTTCAACTGCACTAAAAGATTGTGATTTTTTTTAGTGCTTCTGTTACTTACCGGATGGCATTTATGACCCACGATCACGTTACAGTCGTGGACAGAAACTGAAAGAGATGTCAATGAGTACATCTGTGTTGTGTTATTGGACAGATTCACCCCTCTGGTCATCCGGCCGCTCTACATTATGGCAATGATTGGACCATTACGTGTTTTTTCTAACAGCCTTCAACTTTAAAAGACCAGAAAAAAGAGCAGACTTAAGCATTTCTCTGCAGTTGATTTGTCTTAAGGCAGTTACATACCAACCAGACGGCCGACCGTTGGCAGAAAAGGCAGTTGGACTGATTAGTCTCCCTGAGTTGGTCAAAAAAGTGCCTCGGAACAAACCAAAGCGACGAGACGTAATACGTCTCCATAACAGCAGGCGGTGCTAATCTGTATTGTTGCCCAAAAAATGAAAACCGGCAGCTGATTGGACGAACGCGTCACGTGGGTCTGGCTGTTGCTTCTCTAAACCATACGGCGATATGTGTCGTTTGCTCCTCCCCTCTAATACGACCCACAGGAGCGTTTAAAAAAATAATGCCCCTAGCATTGGCAGAAATAGTACCTCCTATCTAAATCAGAGAACGTTGAATGCATTTTTGAACGTAATTGTCACGGTTGTGAACACATCTTTAACGTTGTGAAATGGTCGCAGTTTGGTTATGTTTAGGCACAAAACTAATTGGTTACTGTATGCTAAGAAAAAGATTGTGGTTTGGGTAAAAATCACAAGTTACAGAAGTTACTACAAGTTCTGAAGATTACGCACGTGACACTGAATGTAGTCTCGCATTACCAGACCTTCCTCCAGAGCGCTGAGGAGGAAGGTCTGTTGAGTCCACACAGCATTCTGGGATGGGAGAAAAACGTGCTCTGGTTTATTGGCATTTCTTTAAACCAATCCCAATCATCGTGGGCGGTGCTAAGCGCCGGACTGAGCCACGGTGCCTCTGCTAAATAGTCTCAGGAAGGAGCTTGTTTTGGTGGAACATGTGATTGGACAGATAGTCTAGCTAGCTGTCTGGATTTACCCTGCAGAGATCTGAGGAGCAGTTAACCGTAGTTCTCACAAATCCACCGGAGGTTAGAACGCCAACACAAAGAAAGAGGAACTTACTTCCTGCTTTGCTCCCGTCATAACTACTACGGCCACTAGAGGGCGCTGTCACTATAAACGTGAATAAAGGTCGTAATTGCTGCTTGTACAAACAACTTATGGGAGTGTTTTCCAGGGGAGGACAGTCTCCAATTCGTTTCAGACAAAGACAGAATCAAACATCAAAAGGTGATATATGAATCCATGAATGAAACATTTGCAGATATATTTTCAGAAGTTGGAATCAAGCATTGTGTGTGAAAAGCCACACAGCTAAATAATGTCTTCTTGGTTCTGAACTGAGAAGATGAGAGGCGTAGTTTGGCTCTGGTTCTGTGCCAGAGTAATGGATTCTGGGAGCTTTGCCAGGTGCATTATGGGTCTGAAATAACTGTGGAGGTGCTTGCTGCAATTACCCAGTTCACTTTTTCGTGAAGGACAGAGCTGTAGGAGGAGGGGAGGGGGTTGCTTGTAGTAATGCTAGATTGATGTGGAGAGTTTGGGTTGTATTGGGGAAAAGGTCAAATGACATGAAATCCGAAACTCCAGCAGGATGAGATCAAATCCGCTCGTTCCTGTGGAACAAACTGTCTGATCGATTCTGAGACACAGAAAGCCGCAGCATAAAAAAAAAACAGACTGTGTTGTTTTTTACCTAAAAGCCTTTTTGACTTTTTAAACAGGTGGTAATTTATAGAATCAAGAGGAAACATTTTAAAGGCTTTGCACCGCACCTCATTTTACTTCACTTCAACTCTTTCTGGGCAAACTTTGGCACGAAATATTAACAGATTTCGTTACAACTACACGTCTAATCAGTTCTTACTGACCAAAACCTGATCCAGGATCCAAAGTTGGGCCGGTTTTAAATTACATTCAGTCTAATCTGGACCAACAGGGAATACCAGTGGTGGAAAGTAACTAAATACATTTACTCAATAACTTTAGTTAAGTACAATTTCAACCCTTGTGTTGTCTTCCCACCCAACCCATTCTCACTCCGAACTCATTGGGCAGTGGCTGTCAGCGTCAGACACAACGCAGAAATCCCCTTCAGCGTGTGTGTAGAACGCACCGGGCATAGCAGCAGCTACGCGGCGCTTGAAGATGACGTAGTATTAAGACAGTAACGTCGGTAGAGAGTAGTATGAAAGCCCGAAATTCCGCGTAGGGAGGTTGGTTGGGGTGGTGGATGGGTCAAACAACACAGGACTTTAACCTGTGTGTCACGTTTATGTAAATTAGATACAAATATATAGATATGTGCCTATATGAGTGTCTATTACTACAGGTGTAGAGGCTATAAACAGGCCATGTATGACTATGGTAATACAGAATAAATAACTATACAGCATGTACAGTGGTGCAAATTGTAAGTATTTGAGGGCTTATACAATATGTACAGATATTATACAATATGTACAGTAGTGCAAGAGGAATGACTTGCATGCATGCATAGCATAATCAGGACTGATTCACCCTCCTGTTGTCCTCGGTTCAAATTTGACCCATTTTCAAAAAGATTCTATATCAGAAATTTGGGTTTCTTTCAACCTAATTGTCAAAGAAAATAAGGTGGATGGTTCCGTTCAACGCTCTTCACAAGTAAAATAAATGATCAGTTTACTACTTTCATTTAATTTGGGTGTTTTATTCAATTAAATAGCATTTGGGGGGGAAAATGTCAAAAGAACGTTGAAAAAACTGACAAGAATTGTCGGTAAAAAACCTTCATAAACACCGGAAAAAAACGACAAAAACGTAAAAAGAAATCGCTGAAAGAAACCCGACAAAAACATCAGAAAAAGGGTCAAAAACGTCGGAAAAATTCGACAAAATCATCGGAAAAAGTGTCAAAAACGTCGGGAAAAACTTCAAAAACAAAAGTGACCAAAAAAGGCAAAAGCGAGTGTGTCAAAAGATGGTTCGGTAGACGGGAAGACAACACAAGTGTTAAGGGTAACAATCTACTTTTACTCAAGTGGAATTTTGAACGCAAGGCTTTTAATTGAGTGTTTTGTACACTGTGGTATTTATACTTTTACTTAAACAAAGGATCTGAGTTCTTTTTCTACCTCTAGTGTATACTCACCAAGACTCCTCTGTCAAATACGTGCAGAAGAAGACGCAGTTGCATTTTTAAGGAGTTACAAGCCAAACCGTTTGGAAACCAGTGTGTTAAAGCTCAGTGTTCTTTTGTGATAAAGCGCTAAGGTTGTAAATATGGGAGATAATTAAGACCTTGGCTTGAAGACACACTGTAGAAATATATGACCTTTGAATCATAATGTTCTGACCCGTCAGACAAAAATAGGTCAGACGCATAAATTAGGACGTAGATTGTGCCCAAGGATGGATGTTCTAAACTGTGTATATAAAGCTGAAAGCACGTTTCCTTCTGCAGCATTGAGACATAACAGAAATCATTTTGAAAAAGATGGCAGAGCTGCAGAGGAGGAATGATTTACTCCCACATGTGGAAACCTGCTGTTGATTCAAATCAGCCAGTGTCGTGTGACATATGCAACTGTGCTGGCTTTACGTTTGTTTAATGTTTCATTATAGAGAGCGGTGAAGTCCCTCCTCTTTCCAGTGGACCCCCGTGGGACCTTATTTCGTAAAACAATATGTACAGTAGTGATTCCGTTTGAATTGAGCCATTCATTTACTCGACTTGTTCTAGTTCTATGTCTAAGTGACTGATGGGAACAACAATCTTTGACATTGGTCCAGTATTAAGCGAGATCGCTGCAGTCGGCAGCGGAGAAACAAGCTACAATGTAAGTTAATAGGGTGATTGTCCAGCTTGTATTTACCTTCACAAAAGTACTTGTTTTGCCACTGATTATTATTCTTAGTGTCTGACAACATTATGGAAAGGATTTCTAAGGAGGTCGACATTTCTCTTAAAGAGTAAGATCCTTTTTTTAAACATAAAAAGATTTCGTTCGCTAAACCTACCAGACTCCATGTATATAAACAGTAATTTTAGCATCGTAAAATCCACTTCATTCAAAGTTTACAGAAACAAAATAAAAGTATGAAAAGCCGTTTTTGGTCGTCTTTCCACTTTTCCAACCGTCACAACTCTAGTTTTGGTGGAAATAAACACATAGTTTACTGATTTACTGTGAAAATATTTTACTTTATACACGCTAAAAGTATTGCTTTTTTCAATAGAGTCTGGTGGGTATGGCGCTAGCGACTTCAGAGCTGTTTCTCGTTAAACAGAACGGTCTCAAAGAGGATGTAAAGGTCTATCTCTGACGGGATCCTTTCCATAATGTTGTCAGGAACTTAGAATATTAATCTGAGTCTGTCAGCGGCAAAACGAGCACTTTTGTGAAGGTAAATACAAGCTGGACAATGTCCCCCATTAACTTACATAGTAGCTTGTTTCTCCGCTGCCGACTGCAGCGATCTCGCTTACTACTGGACCAATGTCAGAGATTGTTGTTCCCATCAGTCACTTAGACACAAACACAGGAAAATAGGTTCCAGGTAGTTATCCTTTAATGTAGAAACTATTGGGCTCTACATTAATGCTGCCATCAGTCTGTAACTGGCCCCAGCCGGGCCCTCGTCGAACAAAAGGCACTTGCCACCGGGCTAAACATCTTTTCTGGGGGAAACCCTGGACCAGAGACTTTCTTTACTTGCAAAGTTATCTTTTAAAATTGACGGACATCATGTGTTCATGGCTCAATTCAAACAGGATCAGATCATTGAAAGGAGGAAGAAATATGACTATAAAAGTCATACAAAAAACAGGCACTCGAGGTCGGTTACAAAAAGTGATAAAAGGCCTTTAATTAACAGGGCAAGACATTAAAAACACACCAACGTGTATCGGCATGAGCATTCCTCAGGGTCTACTGCTGGATCAGATAATTATTTGTCTCTCCCAGTTCACTGCCGGACATATTTTATATTATGAAATAAGGTCCCATGGTGGTCCATTGTAAAGGGAGGGACTTCGCCTCTCTATACGACAGCTTTATGTGGGTAAATTGCATCTTGAACTGGTATAAAAGCTTGAAGGATAAAGCTTTGTATTTCATAAAGAAGAGATATTTCCCCTGCGGCTGTACGAGCAGAGGCAGAAAGCCGAACTCTTGGCTGGTTGGTTCAAGGCTACATTTTAGTGCGCGGGCGCCTTTCCTTTTGAAGTTTTCCCTCTGACTCCCACTGAAGGATGAAGGGATGAGTCATGCTATATATGCAGACATACAGCGCAGACAGCAGACTGGGAGGCAACCTAAACACCGGCTTTGTATGCAGGGATGAGGGGCAAATGGACTCGGATTGCTGATGTTGTATGCTGAATTGCAGCTGCAAGCAGCCGAGTATTTTTATGTTTCACACCATTTACCGCAAATGAGTCTTTAAATTATCACTGCTCAGTTTTCTAAAGAATGCTGCAGCGTTTGTAGATGCTCTAATGCAGGGGTGTCGAACTCAATTTCACTATAGGGGCCACACTGGAAAATGAGAATCTCATCAAGGGCCAGACATGCTTTTATTTCACCAAAAAAAATGAAACATTTTTGACTGTATTGGTCTTATATAGCCTTCTCACATGCAATCTGGTACACATAGAAGCCCCAAAAATTGTCCTCCCAGCAATGTCAGAGTCATAGTAAGAGAAACAAAGTGTCTCCCCTGTTCTTTCTGACCACGGTAAGACATCTGTAGCAGGAAAAGTTAACCCTCTCCTTGATTTCATGTTGTTTATGGAGAAGGGGGGGAAATGCAACGCTACCAAGCCACGGCTGAGCGTCGCCGAGATGTGGTCACAGCGTAGGGTCGGTGTCTGCACATTCGCCACGGCGTCGATTTAACGCAGAAGCATATATCGCGCCGTATGTACGAATGGTGCAGCCTGCAATGGCACAGGATTTCTTTCAAACTCGCTCCTTGGAACTTTTTTTCTCTCTCCCTCTTTTAGATGAACTCTGAAAGCTGCAGTGGCAATTGTTCATTTGAGTTTTGACAGCATTTTGTGTGCAATTTCACGAGAGGCTTCTAGCTTTTGATTGTCTGTGGTTGTGATTGTCTGACTGTGATGAGGATGTAATGTCTCAAACATATCTAAACCTGTATCGTGCTACAATGTGTGTCATGAAACACAAGATGAGGCACCCAGATTCCCCAGGCAACACAAATCCAGCAAAAAAAACAAAAATGATGTTGTTCGCTGACGAAAACATATTCAGAAACAGAAAGAGCTGGCAAGAAACAAAAGAAACAAAACTTGAGATTTTCAGGCCAGAGTTCAGAATGTGATTGATCTGATTTACAACAGCGGGGAGTGGATTATTTACAGTTCAGACTCTCAAACTATAACAAACGGAAACAACTGATTCTCGAAAATCGAGCGGAGACATAACAGTCAGGGTGCTGTCAGGAAACGTTCCACCTTCTGATGGAGCAGGGACTAAAGTTTGTTGACCTTTCTTTGCCACCGTAGTTTTAACATTGAGGTTTTCTGACAGTGGTAGCGTGTGTCGGTCTTCTCATTTTAATAGAGCGGTCTGGATTATTGAATCCAGGTTGTGTATGTGTGTCTGTGTGTGTGTGTGTGTGTGTGTGTGTGTGTGTGTGTGTGTGTGTGTGTGTGTGTGTGTGTGTGTGTGTGTGTGTTGTCCTCTCTCCACATTTGCATCACTTTAGAGAATCAATCCTCGGAGGAAACCTGAACCTGCCAGAGCTGCGTTTGTAACTGTCAAACATCCACGTTTTGCAGCGCCGAGGTTTACCCCCCCTCCCCCCCAATCAAAATGCCCCTTTCTCAAATGGCCTTTATTAGTCTGCAGTAGAAATTGAAAGCACATGGCTTGCCTATGATTGCGAATTCAAACCGACCACAGAGACACTTAGATTGATAGAAGAAGGGGCCGGATTGCATATAATTCTGGCCATTAAAACCTCAGGACAAATTAGGGTTGTTAATCTGTTATTCTGCCCTCGGGCTCAGCATTCACTTCTGAAAAAGCCACATATGCTATCAAAGGCCTGTCAGAGTTGGGTTACCATTACCAGAGTGGCGGTAATGGACCGTGTGCGCGGTATCATTCATATAGAGACCAAAACGCAGAGAGAACTCCCGATGCTGCAACTGACATCAAAGTGAGCATGGGATTAAAACGGCACGTCTTTTAATTCCCAAGATCTCCAAGGGGTCTTTTATTTCCTCCTCGCTTCTTGTGCTCTCCTAGTTCTTGTTGTGGCATTTGAAAATAGGTCAGACACTGTGTGTGTGTGTTTGTGTTTGTGTGTGTGTGTGTGTGTGTGTGTGTGTGTGGGCTTGTTTAACTATATTCATGGGGTCCAAAAACTGGGAGTCCAGTATGCTTGTGGGGTCCTGACAGCTTTGTGGGGCCAAACTGCTGGACCCCACAAGTTTAAAGGTCTGTTTGAGGGTTAAGACCTGGTTTTAGGATTAGGGTTAGAATGAGGTTCTGGTTAGGGTGAGGGTAAGGGTTAAGGTTAGGCATTTAGTTGTGATGGTTAAGGTTAGGGTAAGGGGCTAGGGAATGTATTATGTCAATGACGGGTCCCCACAAAGATAGTGCCACAAACCTGCGTGTGTGTGTGTGTGTGTGTGTGTGTGTGTGTGTGTGTGTGTGTGTGTGTGTGTGTGTGTGTGTGTGTGTGTGTGTGTGTGTGTGTGTGTGTGTGTGTCTTCACCCCTCAAGCCATTGGCTCTGAATCACTTCTTTATGTAGTCGACATCTCCAGCTCTGCACGGGAAACCCTGAACCAAGGGTTGTGGATAAACCAACATATTCTCACTGCTATGGCGTCAAAAAGTGACACTTGGTCAGGTGCCTTTGGCATTAACTACTGACATAAAAAGTTTCTTTTAGCCTCATTTAAAAAAAAATCCTCTTTTCTCAACGTAACAGCCAATTTAAGAACACTGTTCTCAACCAGTCCCTTGTTGTAATAATAATGACTTACTACAATAATACGTTGTATCTCCATGTCCTATAGGATGAATGTTTTCTGACCTGAGGCCTCTATCAGCAGGACGTTTAGGGTAAAGTCAAGGTTTGGGTTAAAAGAAGTTGTCATGGTTCGGGCAGTTTCGTTGCCATAGTTACAATAATAACTGGCGGTGTGGGCAGATGCTTGGGCGTGGTTGTTAGAACATTTGAGGCAGATTTTCCAGCACAAATATGTATGGAGGGGAAAAGTGTGTTGCACAGCAGACAAAAACAATAATCATATCTCAACCTCAGCTCGCCCTTCCACACTGCAACTTCCCACTGGATTTAAGCACAACATAACACAGCACTCTGCCTTTAATCCTGCGTTTTAGTCCGCCTTCATAATGTGAAGGAAACCTTTTTAAAGGACAGTTCCGGCGCAAAATGAACCTAAGGGTAATAACACATGTGTACCGAGTCTGTGACGTTTTCATGCTAATCTAATGTGTCTCTAGCTTGAAGCAAGCTAACACAAACCGGTGATTAGCTTCTAACGCTAGCTTTTGGGGCAGAGGGTAAATATCTACTTTATACCACTAACAAGGCTAAAAATAGCACCACACTTCCACGGTAGCATAATGAGGGTCCCTACATGTAAACCGAAGCGTTGAGAACTTTGTAAGTGTACAGACAGTTTGCTAAAAAGATAGATTATAAAGACAGTAGCGTTCATGTATACATGCAGGCGCTATCTTGGGAAAACAGCCATGACCAGTTGAATGACGAACTCCGTGCAACCAGTAACCAGTAACGTAGCTCAAACAAGGCGTTCGTCAGAGAACGGTCGACTCGGTACACATTTGTTATTCACCCCTAGGTTCATTTTGCGCCGGAAATGTCCTTCAACCAAAATACCTTTATGTCAGAATATATGTGAATATTTTTAAAGGTGCATCAGGTGACTTTTGCACAAAGATATGAGGAAGTCTATGAAGAATGCCTGGGGATGAGGATGATTAGGCATTCATGGTTTATTTCATTGAGCTGGAACAGTCAGCTAAGATCCAGGAACTTTAATTGAACTGTAGTGCGGGAAAGAAGAAACTGATTGCTGATTTTCAGGCTTTCAAAATAAGGTGAAACCTCCTCAACTTCTCCATGAGCTGAGGAAAACCCATATCAAATACGGATAAGTTGTTGCACTGCAGGTTATTGCTGGTTTCAATTCTTTCCGACGACACCGTGCTGTCATGTGATATCTGACACAAGGACCCTCCTGAATGTCTGTGCTCGTGCACATACCAAAGATTTTAGAGCAAATGTGATTAGAAAAAACAATTGTCGCTATCAGCAACTGGCCATTGAGAAGTTTTCTCTGTGTGTGTGTGTGTTGTGTGTGTGTGTGTGTGTGTGCGCACGCGCGTGTGTGTTTGTGCGCGGGGTTAAAAATTGACTTTTTTCGTCCACCAGCCAAATGTCTAGTGAATGTTTAAATTTAAGCAGCCACTCAATAGATTACCATTGTTTTTTGGGCTGGTGAGTGAAGCAAATCTACAAGCCACTTGCATATTTTATGGATGGTGCTAATTTTGGACCCTGTGTGTGTGTGTGCGTGCGTGCGTGAGTGTGTGTGTGTGTGTGTGTGTGTGTGTGTGTGTGTGTGTGTCGGCAGGAGCAGATCTGCTGCCTGGCTGAGCTGAAAGCTGAGCTGCTGTGTATCGATCTGTCTGAGTGCTGCGGGGCTGAAAACTGACTCCTGTGCTGTCAGCGCGTCCATTAACGCTCATCAGCTCATCCACCGGATACACTACAAAAACAAAAACGCACACTCTGTCCACATCGTCATGTCGCAATCCCCCCAAAATCTGCGGCCGACGTACAGTATTTCAGTAAAGAAAGGAATAAGATGCATTCACACATTTACTTCTTTCAAAATTAAGTCACAAAAGTCTATCATATTTTGTGTTAATCCTTAAACATTTCCCACTAGCTTGCCTTTGTCAGAGCAGTACCTGAGGTTAGTTCGCCCTAAACAACCTTATGAAAGGAGGGAAGTAGCAGGAGGGAAGCTGCAGGGCTGGCGGGGAGTGCAACGTCAGGGATAAAGGTTAACAACAACAAGGTGTTTGATTATATAAGGTTATGTTATATTTTAGTATATGGATAATCAGTCAAACGTAACACAGGTATTTAGACCAGATATCTTCGCTGCCGGGCGAAAAACCTTGTTCATCCAAAACCTAAACCATTGTTTTTCAGAAAATGAAAAAAAAAGGCTAATTTGCAAACATTTTATTCAGCTATTTACCTCAGTCGAAGTCAAACGAAATCGCCTCGTCACTGGTTAAATATTTGGGAAACCCACAAGCAGACGTAAAAGGGTGACCAATGGCATTGATTTATTAAAGTGCTCATATTATGCTTTTTGGCTTTTTCCCTTTCCTTTATTGTGTTGTATAGCTTGTTTGTGCACATTATAGGTTTACAAAGTGAAAAAACCCAAAGTCCCCCCCAAAGGGACTTATCATCTCCAACAGAAAACACTGTTCACAAACTGCTCCAAACAGCTCTATTGTAGTCCAGCCTTTACTTCACTTTGTAACACGTTATAATGTTCACCTAGCTGCTAGCGTGGCACGCCCTCATACTCTGCTTCTGACTGGCTAGTAGTCCTTACCTAGCTACTGTCAGGGCACGCCCTCATACTCTGCTTCTGACTGGCTAGTAGTCCTTACCTAGCTACTGAGCATGTGCGACTCCCAACAAAGATGAAACAGAAGTGAGATGTCTCACTCTGTAGCTAAAACAGAGAGCTCGACACACAGGGTGAAAAGAGGAGCTGCAGCAATGTGCAGTACAACAAAAATATGGAGTTTTTTGAAAATGAAACCATGTAAACCTATTCTGATATAACCTCTAGATACAATTATGAACCTGAAAATGAGCATAATATGAGCACTTTAAAGAAAACTAAAAATGATGAGATATGGAGACACAAGGTTTCTGTCCCGACAGCAACCGTATAATTAATAAGCACCTTTTCCTTCATTTATCAGCTTAAAGTTTTATCAGCTGAAGTTGTTTTGCAGTGTAGGTCGGTCAGGGCGCAGACAGACAACCTGGCATCAATATCTTCTCTGAGTGGGAGATTTGAGAGCACCAGAGGAGGAAATTTGTATCGAACTTCAATATGAGTGAGCTGCTGTGGGTATGGATGGTGTTTCCTGAAATAAAGAGAACCGTCTGACAACGTCTGTTCTTACAAAGCTGCACGGCTTCTGTTTCCTGTTCCTGCTCTCCTCTCCTACAACACCTCTGATCCCAGAACAACGTCGGCATTGGTTTTTTTTGATACTTTATTAGGGCCTGAGCGCCGACAGTGGCGAAGGCCCCATTGGAACTGAAGGAATTATTATTATTCTTTTCCCGGCAAATTAATTGCCTTTTTGAGGGGCTTAACATACTCAAAAACTCACCAAAATTGGCGGTTGCATCAATTCTGGTGGACATTTACGTATTTTAAGTGTTTCGGGAATAGGCGCACAAAAATGGCTCGCTAGCGCCCCCTACAAACTTACAAAAATTGAGCCCCTGCAGTACGTTTAGTAACGTAGACTCACGAAACTTGGTACACATATGTAGCATGTCAAGATGTACAAAAAACATAATGGGAGCCATACCCTAAACCCAACAGGAAGTCTGCCATTTTGAATTGAAAGTTCCAAATGTGTGAGATTTTGGCCATTTCTACGTGTCGTACTTTAATGAACTCCTCCTAGAGATTTCATCCGATGGACTTCAAATTTGGTCTGTACCATCTCAACACCTTAAAGATGAAAAGTTATTAAAAGAAAAACTTTTCGTCAAACGGTGTGGGCGTGGCATGGCGGCCATTTTGAGTGTTTAGCGATAAACGAGAAAGTGGCTGTAACTACAGTGTACATTGTCATATCTGCTTGAAATTTCCGACAATCAAAAAGGGGGTCTACATGTGATACTGAGCCGCCCCCGATACTTTAACCACGCCCACTTACTCAGGCCACGCCCCCTTTCATAAGATTTAAACCAT